>NC_092048.1:84917843-85073385 GCF_003086295.3 Arachis hypogaea | reverse complement strand
TTTAGTATAATCTTTAAGATTTTTCACCTCATGACATTTCTCTGAATTTGTTTTCTACATAGTCTCCATGGTTGGGTAACCTCTGTGTCCGATAATTATGTTTATATTGTTTTATTGTTGTTTTATCATATCTTTACTTATTCATATGATTACATGCATTTATATTTCCTTCCTAAATTTTTACATGATTGAACTTGTTCTTAGCGCTTTTTTATGTATTTTAATTCTCTTTATTCCATGTGATGCCAAGGCATCTTAGGCTAGTTTCACTAGTATTTTTTGTTAGTTTTAGTGTTTTATGCATTTTCTTGAGCTTAAAGTAACCAAGAATGGTTAAAAGAATAACAAAGCAATGAACCATCCAAACAATATGATTTTGATGCAAATTCCATGAGTTTTAGTTATATTACTTGAATGCTATGAATGGAAGATTTCTCATGAAATTTTGCAAGACTTTGATGCATTTGTTTGGATGATTTCAGGGAAGAAGAGGCTAAGCAAGGAAGCAACAAAATCAATAAAGGAAGCTTGAATATCACATGTGGAGTTTAAGTTCCAGTTTAAGCTAAACTGGAGCTTAAACGCCAGAATCATGAAGGCTAAAATGCTGGAATTGAAGTTTAACCTCCAGTTTAACCTTAAACTGGAGGTTAAACGCCAGAATGGAAGTCTCACCAAAGAAGCATGCCACGTTTAACCTCCAGTTTGACCTTAAACTGGAGGTTAAACGCCAGAAGTGAGAAGAGCACCAAGGGGGGAGGTTCCACGTTTAACCTCCAGTTTAACCTTAAACTGGAGGTTAAACGCCAGAAAGGGGAAAAGCACCAGGGAGCCATTTCCACGTTTAAGCTCCAGTTTGACCTTAAACTGGAGCTTAAACGTGTTCGACCAAGTTTCTCCTCCAGGGTTGCTTTCTCCATTTCCACGTTTAAGCTCCAGTTTAACCTTAAACTGGAGCTTAAACGTGTTCGACACCTCCAGGGGCTTTCTCCTCTTCCACGTTTAAGCTCCAGTTTAACCTTAAACTGGAGCTTAAACGTGTTCGACCTCCAGGGCTGCCTTCCTATCTCCACGTTTAAGCTCCAGTTTAACCTTAAACTGAAGCTTAAACGTGTTCGACTACATGACTCTCCAGGGCTGCCTTCCTTCCATTTCCACGTTTAAGCTTCAGTTTAACCTTAAACTGAAGCTTAAACGTGTTCTACAAAAGGCTTCACTGGAAGTTCTCGTTTAAGCTGCAGTTTAAGCTTAAACTGCAACTTAAACGCCACTCTTGGAAAAGGTTTCTGGGCCAAAAATATTGCGGTTTAAGTTAGTCTTTGAGCACAAACATTAACTTAAACTTACTCTGGCATGAAACCCAATTGAATATCATGGTTATGGGATTGGGCCTGAAGAATTGATGAGTCTGAAATTTCAATTTGTTGAGTCATGTATTATTATTTGATTATCACTAAGTGGCTCAATGAATGTTACAGAATTTGGATCAGCAGCCTCATCAAGATTATGGATCATAAACCCAAAGCAAAAGGAAAGCAGGGAGAGGCCTCAAAGCCCAAGAAACACAACAGAAGCTCAATATAGAAAGTGTATAAATAGGATAGAATTTAAGTTAGGGGGACTTTTACCTTCATTTTAGCTAGTTTTCATATCTTTGTAATTGAATTCAGAGCTATGACTCACTAAACCCCCTTTCATTGGGTTAGGGAGCTCTATTGTAATTCAATGAATCAATAATAGTTTATCTTCTTCTTCAATCTTTTCTCTTGAATTTTGTTAGAAAGCTTCTCGATCTAATTCCATTGGGTAGTTGTCTTGGGAAAGAAACTACCCATAATTGGAATCCTTCGGAACCTTGGGAAAGGAATGGAGGATTCATGCTAGAGAAGCTTTCTCACAGTGAATTGGATTGGGGTTTGGATGGATATTGTGACATGTAATCCTACCAAATTGTGGTTCATGAAACTGTGTGGTATAATCAGTGATCGAGCATCATCTCTTCTTATGAACATTTAAACCAAGGGATTGGGAATTTGTTTTTTTAGAGAGAATTGGTGAGCCAAGGGATTGGGATCAATCATATAAGATTGTCAAGCAAAATTCAATGAACGCATTGCTTGAGGAAGAGATAAACATGTTTTGATTCGGAGATCTCAATATCTCCTATAACCCAATGAATCCCCATTCTGATTTCCATCTTCTCTTTACATTCTGCAACTCAATTCATGCAATCACCCCCATTCCCTTTTAATTTCAGCAATTTAGTTTCTGCTCTTTAATTCATGCAATTTAAGATTCTGCCATTTCAATTTCTTGTCATTACTTTTCCCGCCATTTTACATTCCGCAATTCTCATCTAATCTTGATTCCGCTCAACTAGAACACACTTCTAATCCGAATTGCTCACTCAACCAATCCTTGTGGGATTCGACCTCACTCTATTGTGAGTTTTTACTTGACGATAACCGGTGCACTTGCCGGAAGGAATTTTGCCGATCGTGCAATTTCCTAAATGTAGCATAACAGTTTATGCGTATCAAGTTTATGGCGCCGTTGCCGGGGATTGGTTTTCGATTGACAATTCTCAAATTGGAAGTTAACTAGATTGAGCATTTTTTTTTGTTTTGATAATTCAGTACAAGTTACTTGTTGAATTTTAATTTCTGCACTCTGTTACATGCTTTCTTTCTTTATGCCTTTAAATTCAAGCAACTAACTCACTGACTCACTAACTGTTTGAATTAATTCCTCAACTGCTCTAACCATACTCTTCCATTAACCAAGAGTATTTCACTTGTTTGTTGCCTGTGCTGTGTTCTTGCATGACAGGTAGGAGAGGAGAGACATCAACTCCTCCATATACCGAACAGAGAGGACCCTTCATAGACTGAGAAGGGAAGCAAGAGGGAAGAGAGTACTGGGAGAAGAGGAATCTGAAGGAGAATCTGAGGACAATTTTGAGGAAGCTTTAGATCTCAACATGGATAGAGAAGTTCACAACCATGAGAGAGCTGATGGAAACAATGCCATTCCTGAGAGGAGGGTTCTTAGTTCATACATAAACCCAACCTCTGGGAATTGTGGTAGCAGCATCCAGAAACCACCCATTCAGGCCAACAATTTGAGCTCAAACCATAGCTAATATCACTTGTGGAGAATCATTGTTCATTTGGTGGAAGTGCTAATGAAGACCCAAACCAACATCTCACAAAATTCCTGAGAATTTGTGACACTGTGAAGTCCAATGGAGTCCAGGAAGATGCATATAAACTGCTTTTGTTCCCATTTTCACTTAGGGACAAGGCAGCTAAGTGGCTGGAATCATTCCCAAGGGGGAGCCTAACAACCTGGGATGAGGTGGAAAGCAAGTTTCTGGCACGTTTCTACCCCCCACAAAAGGTCAATAGGCTTCGATCTGAGGTTCAGACTTTTAGACAACAAGATGGTGAAACTCTCTACGAGGCATGGGAGAGATTCAAGGATTTGACAAGGAAATGCCCACCAGACATGTTCCATGATTGGGTGCAATTGCATATTTTCTATGATGGACTCTCTTATGAATCAAGGAAGGCTGTAGACCATTCATCAGGAGGTTCATTGAACAGGAAAAAGACTGTGGAAGAAGCCATTGAAGTGATTGAGACAGTGGCTGAGAATGAGTACTACTATGCATCAGAGAGGCACAACACTAAGGGAGTCATGGAGCTGAACCATGTTGATACAATTCTAGCCCAAAACAAGGTGTTTGCCAAGCAACTAGCAGAGCTTACCAGGCAATTAGAAACAAAGCAAGTGGCTGCAATACACACACAAGATCAAGAGGAAGTAAGCATTGAAGGAGGTGATTGGGAAGAGGCCAACTATGTGGGAAACCAACAAAGGCAATCATATGATCCACATTCCAACACTTACAACCCAGGATGGAAAAATCACCCAAACTTTGGGTGGGGGAACCAACAAACCCAACCACAAAACCACAAACCTTACAACCACAACCAACATAACAATTCCACATACCAAAACTCCAACCAAAGATCATACCAAGCCACACAAAACACTTACTCCCAACCATCATATCATGGCCAAAATAATCAACCTACCCAACTTAATCCGAACCAACAATTTCAAGATCAATTAAACCGGATAGAAGGAATGATGGCAACCATGAGTCAAGACATAACCGAATTGAAAAGCTTCAGGGATGATGTGAGAGCTACCTTAAGAAACCATGGTGAAAAACTCAAGAGGATGGAGTCTCAAGTAGGAGAGCTATCTCAACAGGCCCCAAATCAACTGCAGTGTTCCCTAGTGACACAGAAAAGAATCCTAAAGGGGAACAAAAGAGAGTGAGATGGGAAGAATGCAAGGCCATCACCATATTGAAGGAAGTTTCAGAAGAAGAAGGAATCAGGCCCTCAGAGCAGGAGCCAGAAATCTTGAAGGAAGGTGTGGAAGAAGTTAAGCAGGAAAGTGGAACTGAGCAAGCCAAGGAATTGCAAAAAGGCATGCTGGAAATATACCAACCAAAAGCACCATTTCCTCAGAGGTTAGGAGGAGGTGAAAAAGGGAAAACCTATTCAAGGTTTTTAGAGACATTTAAGTCTCTCCATATCAATATTCCCTTTCTTGAGATTCTCCATCAAATGCCTACACACATCAAGTATTTAAAGGAATTGTTGAGCAAGAAAAGAGTTTTGAAGGGAGGACAAACGGTAACAATGAACAAAGAATGCAGTGCCCTCATCAAGAAGGACACAGTCTCTAAGAAAACAGACCCAGGAAGTTTTCATATTCCTTGCATCATAGGAGAAACAAAAATTGACAGAGGATTCTGTGATCTAGGAGCTAGCATAAATGTGATGCCTCTAACTCTTATGAAGAGGCTACAACTGAATGAGGTGAGATCCACTGATGTAATCATACAACTGGCTGACAAAACTCAGAAGCAAGCTGAAGGGTGGTTGAGAATGTGCTGGTGAAAGTGGGAGATTATTACTTCCCCACAGACTTTGTCATTTTGGACATGGAGGAAAGCTACCTACACCCTATCATTCTGGGAAGACCATTTCTAGCCACTACTAGAGCGCTCATAGATGTAGAACAAGGAGAGCTAATTCTGAGAATACACGATGAACAGCTCATTTTCAAAGTTTTCAAACCTGCATCTGAGCCTGAACCAGAATCTGAAAAGCCTAAGGATGATAGTAGCCATCTGTGTTTGGAGGAAAGTAATCCAGCAGCTGAAACTCTAAAACAGTCCTTGGAAGGCAAACAAGAGTTGCAAGAGTTAAAGCCACAAGAATCAATGGAAACAGATCAGAAGGATCTTCCTAGCATAAGGGTCAATGAAGAAATCCTCAAGAGAAAGGGAAGAATGATAGGGAAATTACCAAGAGGGTGGAGAAACAAGAAAATTCCCACTGAAGGTTTTTCTCCGGGAGATAAAGTGATATCAAGTCATTATCTGCCAATTCCACCTGGCCTCAAAACCATTCCTTCCCAGCTCCCTCAAGTATTCACAATCAGGAAAGTTCTTTCTATGGAACATTTAGAGGTCATGAAGGAATCAAGTGGGGACGTTTGCATAGTGAGAGGAGAAGACGTCAAGCACTACAATCCACCCTAACAAGGGACAACCGTCAAGCTAGTGACGTTAAAGAAGCGCTTCATGGGAGGCAACCCATGTTTTAATATCCTTACTCTTTATTGTTTTGTTTTGCATATAATAAAGCATGGTTTCTTATGCATGAACTTGAATCCTCAGGACAACTGCTGAAAGAGTGCACTAAACATTGCATGTAAAATACAATTTGTCTCTAAGTTTGGTGTGCCTGAAGGCACCCAAAATTTTATTCAAAATGCATTCAATTTTTCATGCAAGGTGCACAACCAAACATTAAGTTTGGTGTTCCTCTTTGAACACGGTTCATGAAAAGCAAGAAGTTCCTCTGGATTTCGAAATTCATGACAAGTAGACCATTAGCATGTTTTAATACTTTGGTTTCAATTACTTAGGGTAGTAACTTTGTTTAGAATCAAAGAGCCAAAGTGACTATGATTTATTAGAATTATGCACATTGATTAAGGACAACCAATATGGATTTCTTGTCATCAGGAGACTTTACCAAACACTAAGTTTGGTGTCAAATAATAAGTGTGCATACATACAAAAGTCACGGCTATAAGCTCATGGAGTCAATCATTGATTTACATGTGCAAGTACTATTCATCATTCACATGGACCGAAAAATGATAGCAAACTTGTTTGTTTGTGCAGGTACAAAAGAAAAGACAAAAATGGAGGAAAAAGACAAAGGGAGGTACGGTGCTTGGTCAAAAAGAAAGTTCACAAGTCTTTGAAGCTAACACATGGGAAAAGGAAGTTCTGCAAGAAAAGATTGCTACATGTACAACCTAATGCACCCAGAATACTTCCAAGAAAATGAAAAGCAATTCGTCCTTCTCCCTAATTCATATATTTACCATCAAGCCACCCTTCACAAACCACCCTAGCCGTCCATTTTTCACTTAAGGGCCCTATAAAGAACCACTTGGGGAACGAGTTCAACACCACCAAATCTCCTTCATGCACATTTTCTTCATCATAGCATAAACTATCTCTTGCCGAAAACAACCTCCCACATTTCCAACGACACTTCTTGCTTCACCTTGTCAACTTTAGCTTGTCACTTACCCCAAAACTAAAGAACCAATGGCAGCTTCATCTAGCCACAAAAGAAGAAAAGACAAGCAACCAATGGAGGAGAACAGGGAATTCGATGCAAGGAGATACAAATCAGTTTTCCATGAGATTCAAGCCGAATGGATGAGACCTAAAAGGGTACTAGCTGAGGTTCCCTTTGACCTTGAAAAGGATGAGTTCCCAGGTGTTTGGGAGAAGATCAAAAAGAGGAAGTGGGAGCTCCTGACTAAGCCAATCACTAAAATCAACATCAACTTGGTGAAGGAATTCTATGAAAATGCAGTGAGGGAAGACTCAACCAAGAAACCCACATACAAAAGCTATGTGAGAGGGGTGGAAGTTGACTTCAGCCCCAAGGCAATCATGAAAACTCTTGGCCTGAAAAACATACATTTCAGCCAAGCAAGTTATGAGGAAAGGATGATAGGAGAACCTGACTACACGACTATTGCTGAAGATCTTTGTGCCATCAGAGCTGAATGGGTGAGAAAAACAAGAGGGGCTCCAAGAGTCTTGAGAAGGGGAGACCTAACACCTGAAGCTAAAGGGTGGTACGCAATAGTTAGGAGATCCATCCTGCCCACTGCAAACTCTTCAGAAATAGTCCCTAAAAGAGCCATCTTGCTTCATTGGATTATGGTGGGAGGGGAGATCAAAGTTCATAAACTCATTGCTGAACAGATACAAGAGTTTAGTGAGAAAAGTGACCCTGAATCCTGGCTTCACTTCCCTAGCACCATCATTAGACTATGCATCGATGTCCAAGTACCACTTGAAGATGAAAGACCTAATTGGCTATATCCTGGATTGGCCATAACTGCGTACAGAATGACTCTTGGCCCAACTGCTCCAAGACATACAAGAAGAAGAAATGAAGAAGGGCAACAAGCGGAAGCAGAGCAAGAAGCAGAACAAGAAGGACAGGAAGGAGAAGATAGAGAAGAAGAGCAAGAAGAGCAAGCATTCCCAGAAAGAAGACAACGAATTCCCAGAGACCCCATGGATATGAGCAGAATGCAGGAAATCATGGAAGGAATGTCTCAACAATACATGAGGTCTCAGGAGAGACAAGAGGACTTTCACCTAAAAATGATGGATATGCAAAGGAACTTTGAATCAAGATTCTTAGATCTGCAAAGGGAACAGAATTTACACTTACAAGAATCCTTCAGCCACATATGCCAACACCAAGATGCCAATGTCTTGGCAATCAAGGAAGCCACCACTTTACAGAATGCAAGATACTCAGTCCAAGCTGATTACAACATCAGTTCGCAAATCAAGCTTAACTACATAGGGGAACATCTACACAAGATGGACCCAGCATTCCCAGCTTTTGATGAGTATTTCAAAGGGAGGAAAGAAGGAGAAATAAACAAGGCAATGATCCTTGAAAAAGGAGTGGAAGAAACAATGAAAAAGGCTGGATTCTGGAAAAAGCTCATAAGAAAAGACAAAGGAAGCACAAGTGGTCAAAAAGAGGCAGGAAGCAAGAAGAAGCAGGATCCCAAGAATTAAGTAGAACCAAGCGATAAATAAGAGGTGGTCTCGTTCCTTAATAATCAAATGATAATTGGTGAATTGTCTTTATGAGCTTTCTTTCATCATAAGTCATTTAAGTTTTATGTGGAGTTTTTTTTTTAGTATGAGTGTCTGTTATTGCTTTGAATAAAGTGAATGCCTAGATGTTTGGATATAACTTCACCTTCTTAAACAAGTGCTTGCCATGCTGGTTCTGTTTCCAAAAATAAAAGAAAAGTTTGAACAAAAGTAACTTGGCTAAATTAGTGACAAATCAAGTAGAATTAAGTGGTGGTATGCATGCTTGATTGTTCAGTCAGATCACTGGAAATAGAGTGTAGAATTATCATTTTTATGTGGAAATTGAAAACTGTCTATGGATCTTGATGAATAAATGTCTTTGGCCATGAAAAAGAAAGAAAAAGAAGAAGAAAAAGCCACTGAAAAAGGGCAACCAAAAAGAAAAAAATTTTGAGAAAATAAGCTAGGCACCAATGGTTTGAACTTCTGAGACAAATGCCTGTGGTGTTCATGTATTAAGGATATGCTTGGATGAATAGGTTCTGAGGAGTGTTTCAACACTTGGTAACTTGGGTTAACTAACCCGGGATTATCAACCAAAAGTCCATTATCAAGAGCAACCTAAATACAAAACATTTAGTCACACAAAGAGGTGCTGGGCACTAATGTCTCAAGAAGAAATGTGAACTAAAATGCCTGAAGTGGATATGTGTAGTGCACCGATAAGAAAAAGAAAATGCCAAAGGCTTGTGCAACACATGACACCAAGCAAACAAGGAGCAAAGGAGCTCTAAGAAAAAGAAAAGAAAAACAAAGAAGAGAAAGGTGCCAAGGACATAAGAATAACAAGAGGCCATAGCAGTGTTTGATGGATGCAATGAAAAAGTGATAATCTTACTTGATAAGTATGAAAAAGTGATGCTGCAACTTTCTGCATAAAACCCTTCTGATGAACTTCAAATGCTTGCTAATATAGCCAATGTAATTGCTTTCTGTTTCATACTTTCTTCTCAAATAACTCAGGACTTGCTTAGGGACAAGCAAGTATTAAGTTTGGTGTTGTGATGCCAAGGCATCTTAGGCTAGTTTCACTAGCATTTTTTTGATAGTTTTAGATGTTTTATGCATTTTCTTGAGCTTAAAGTAACCAAGAATGGTTAAAAGAAGAACAAAGCAATGAACCATCCAAACAGTATGATTTTGATGCAAATTCCATGAGTTTTTAGTTATATTACTTGAATGCTATGAATGGAAGATTTCTCATGAAATTTTGCAAGACTTTGATGCAATTGTTTGGATGATTTCAGGGAAGAAGAGGCTAAGCAAGGAAGCAACAAAATCAATAAAGGAAGCTTGAATATCACATGTGGAATTTAAGTTCCAGTTTAAGCCTAAACTGGAGCTTAAACGCCAGAATCATGAAGGCTGGAATTGAAGTTTAACCTCCAGTTTAACCTTAAACTGGAGGTTAAACGCCAGAATTAGAATTCCAATCAGGAAGCACTTCCACGTTTAACCTCCAGTTTAACCTTAAACTGGAGGTTAAACGCCAGAAGTGAGAAGGGCACCAAGGGGGGCAGTTCCACATTTAACCTCCAGTTTAACCTTAAACTGGAGGTTAAACGCCAGAAAGGGGAAAAGCACCAGGGAGCCATTTCCACGTTTAAGCTCCAGTTTGACCTTAAACTGGAGCTTAAACGTGTTCGACCAAGTTTCTCCTCCAGGGTTGCTTTCTCCATTTCCACGTTTAAGCTTCAGTTTAACCTTAAACTGGAGCTTAAACGTGTTCGACACCTCCAGGGCTACCTTTCTCCTCTTCCACGTTTAAGCTCCAGTTTAACCTTAAACTGGAGCTTAAACGTGTTCGACCTCCAGGATGGCTTTCTCCTCTTCCACGTTTAAGCTCCAGTTTAACCTTAAACTGGAGCTTAAACGTGTTTGACCTCCAGGGCTGCCCTTCCTATCTCCACGTTTAAGCTTCAGTTTAACCTTAAACTGAAGCTTAAACGTGTTCGACTACATGACTCTCCAGGGCTGCCTTCTTCCATTTCCACGTTTAAGCTTCAGTTTAACCTTAAACTGAAGCTTAAACGTGCTTCTACAAAAGGCTTCACTGGAAGTGTCTGGCGTTTAAGCTGCAGTTTAAGCTTAAACTGCAACTTAAACGCCACTCTTGGAAAAGGTTTCTGGGCCAAAAATATTGCGGTTTAAAGTTAGTCTTTGAGCACAAACATTAACTTAAACTTACTCTGGCATGAAACCCAATTGAATATCATGGTTTATGGGATTGGGCCTGAAGGATTGATGAGTCTAAAATTTCAATTTGTTGGGTCATGTATTATTATTTGATTATCACTAAGTTGGCTCAATGAATGTTACAGAATTTGGATCAGCAGCCTCATCAAGATTATGGATCATAAACCCAAAGCAAAAGGAAAGCAGGGAGAGGCCTCAAAGCCCAAGAAACATAACAGAAGCTCAATATAGAAAGTGTATAAATAGGATAGAATTTAAGTTAGGAAGGACTTTTACTTTCATTTTTAGCTAGTTTTCATATCTTTGTAATTGAATTCAGAGCTATGACTCACTAAACCCCCTTTCATTGGGTTAGGGAGCTCTATTGTAATTCAATGAATCAATAATAGTTTATCTTCTTCTTCAATCTTTTCTCTTGAATTTTGTTAGAAAGCCTCTCGATCTAATTCCATTGGGTAGTTGTCTTGGGAAAGAAACTACCCATAATTGGAATCCTTCGGAACCTTGGGAAAGGAATGGAGGATTCATGCTAGAGAAGCTTTCTCACAGTGAATTGGATTGGGGTTTGGATGGATATTGTGACATGTAATCCTACCAAATTGTGGTTCATGAAACTGTGTGGTATAATCAGTGATCGAGCATCATCTCTTCTTATGAACATTTAAACCAAGGGATTGGGAATTTGTTTGTTTTTAGAGAGAATTGGTGAGCCAAGGGATTGGGATCCAATCATATAAGATTGCCAAGCAAAATTCAATGAACGCATTGCTTGAGGAAGAGATAAACATGTTTTGATTCGGAGATCTCAATATCTCCTATAACCCAATGAATTCCCCATTTCTGATTTCCACTTTCTCTTTACATTCTGCAACTCAATTCATGCAATCACCCCCATTCCCTTTTAATTTCAACAATTTAGCTTCTGCTCTTTAATTCATGCAATTTAAGATTCCGCCATTTAAATTTCTTGTCATTTACGTTTCCCGCCTATTTTACATTCCGCAATTCTCATCTAAATCTTGATTTCGCTCAACTAGAACACACTTCTAATCCGAATTGCTCACTCAACCAATCCTTGTGGGATTCGACCTCACTCTATTGTGAGTTTTTACTTGACGATAACCGGTGCACTTGCCGGAAGGAATTTTGCCGATCGTGCAATTTCCTAAATCGTAGCATAACAAGTTTATGCGCATCACCATTCTTGAGATCCGAAAAGTCTAAACATTGTCTATGGTATTCCGAGTAGGATCTGGGATGGGATGACTGTAACGAGCTTCAAACTCACGAGTGCTGGGCGTAGTGACAGACGCAAAAGGATCAATGGATCCTATTCCAACATGAGTGAGAGCCGACAGATGATTAGCTGTGCGGTGATAGCGCATTTGGACCATTTTCACTGAGAGGATGGATGGTAGCCATTGACAACGGTGATCCACCAACATACAGCTTGCCATGGAAGGAGCCTTGCGTGCGTGAAGAAGAAGACAGTAGGAAAGCAGAGATTCAAAAGACAGAGCATCTCCAAAGCCTCAACCTGTTCTCCATTACTGCATAACAAGTATTTATTTTATGTTATTTACTCTTCATAAACCCAATCATTTTTATTATTAATTTCCTGACTAAGAATTACAAAATAACCATAGCTTGCTTCAAGCCGACAATCTCTGTGGGATCGACCCTTACTCACATAAGGTATTACTTGGACGACCCAGTGCACTTGCTGGTTAGTGGTACGAGTTGTGAAAAGTGTGATTTGACATGGAGATTACAGAAGAAGAAGCACAACCTCCCATGCCCTTGGAAAGAAATGAAGAGGAGATTGAATTGGAAGAAAGCTACCAAGAGGAAGAGGTTGAAATTGAAGAAGCTTACAAGGAGGTGGAGGAATTCAAAGAAGAGCACAAGGGAGTGGAGCTTGCAAGATCATTAGAAACACCTCCCCCAAAGCCATTACCATCCAATACAACATTCAAGTGGGTAAAATTCTTATCCTTGCCCTTTACTTTCCCACTTGAATATGGTTTACTTGAGACAGATGGCCAGCTTAGAGCTCTCTGTCACGTTAAGAGTAAGAGGAAGATGGTTAGTGGTTGGAGTTGTCATGCAAGGTTCAATATGGTGGAAAGCTCAAAGTTTAAATGCAAAAGTTGGTGTAAAGCCCAACTGAATGGATCTAGGAAGCTGTTTGGATGCCTTAGTGAGAATTCAGATTGCTTATCACCCGGATGGAATCATGATGATCAACTTGAAGATGGGTGTAGAAACAAGATTTGGGATCCAGGAATATATGAGGATCAAATTTGGGAGCTCAAAGCTTGTGAAGAACTCCATCAAAGCTTGAGAAATTTACTTGGTATTGATAGAGCTTATTGGAAGTCCAAGCATTGGTGGAAGTTTCAAGACGAGTTCAAGCACAAGCCACCATGACAAGGAGCTCACCAAATGTCCAACTTAAGGACTTTAACTAAAAGTGCTAGGTGGGAGACAACCCACCATGGTATAATCCTTCCTTTTATTCCTAGTTTATTTTATTTTATTTTTACTAGTGTTCATTCATAATTTATGCATATTCACCTGCATTCTGCATTTGCATCTGCACATGGCATATATATAAAAAAAAAATTTGCACGCGACGCACCAGCGTCGCTGACGCGTTCGCGTCATAGGTGCTTTCGCAACAAGAAGAAAAGAAGCAGAGAGTCATGCGAAAGCGTGGCTGGAGGCGTGCCTTAGGCACAAATATGACCACGTGACCACGTCGCTGACGCGTTCGCGTCATTTGCGAAATAGCCTCCCCACGCTTCTGAGTCACCCACGCGAACGCGTGGCCCTGTGAAATCAACGTAAAGAGGTGTATGGCAGTAAGTTATGATGGAGTGGGGCTGGAACCATGCTAGAAGCACAAGCCCTACCACACAAACGCGTGCCTTACGCGTCCGCGTCATTTTTAAAAGAAAGGCCATTCACGCGATCGCGTCAACCACGCGATCGCGTCACCCCAAATTTTTGGCAAAATGGGTTTGAAACAGAGAGTTGCGTGAACACATGGCTGCCCTCGCGCCATTCGCTTAAATCAAGTCACGCGACCGCGTGACCCACGCGTCCGCGTCACTTGACAAACATCACACACCATGCGACCGCGTCACTCACGCGTCCGCGTCACATGCGCCGCACAACTTATCCAGATCAGCGCCAACTATCTTATCTTTTCTTCGCCAATCCTAATTTTCCCTCCCCCTTCTTATTTCTTTCTTCTTCCTTCTCATTTTTCTTTCCTCATTACATTTATATTCTTTCATCCATTGCATTTTAATTTTGTGTATATTTTTATTTTCTTTTCTAAATTTATTATTTTACCATCGGTGTTAAATTTTCTTATTCAACTGTTACATCTTTTCTTGAATTATTTTGGTGCTTAGTGACTTGCTTTACACTGTTGGGTAATATTTTATACTGTCTTTCATTACCTACTCTTCCCCTTTGTTGCAAATTTTTTGCAATATTGATATGCCATTTGCTTCCACTGTTTTTTGAATTGCATGTTGTAGCTACCATGTAATTGTGATCCTCATTATTTGGCATTAACCCAGCCATATTTTATTTGTGTTTTATCTTTCTTTCTGGGTTACTTTTCTTCTTTTCCTCTACTTTCAGGCTGGCCACCGAGAAAGAGAAAGGAAAAGCTTCTAAATGGGGAGACAAACAAGTCCACATCACAATCTTTAGAGAAAAGCATTAGTTGAAGCAACCCTTCCACTTGCACATCTTAGCATGCACCGAGGACGGTGCATCCTTTAAGTGTGGGGAGGTCGATACCGATCTCCATGGGTTAGTTATTTTCTTCTCAACACCAATGTCTTGTTTTCTTTATTAGTTCATTGTTGCATTTGCATATTTGATTACATGTTTGTTTGATTTTATGCATTTAGTTACTACTTGGTTGAAGTAATATTTTCTTTTTCAAGAAATTTTTATAGTATTTCACTAATTTAAATTGAAAAATTTTTTCTGTTAAAACTTGTTTGAAGTTGTATTTGGAACATAGTTTAAAAAGCTAAGAACACATAACCTGTAAGATTTTGAGCTTATTTATATGGTTACATTATTTAACCATAAATTTTTATTCTTGTGTGTTTTCTTCCCTATGATTGCAATCTTTGCTTTGTTCCATTCTATATGTCCACTATTTAGTGTATTTACATGCTTGCATATGATTGAGGCCATTATTTGTTATTAGCTCACTTATCCCAAATAAGCCTACCTTTTACATCACCCTTGTTAGCCACCTTGAGCCTTTTTATCCCTATTTATTCTGTTCTATAACCACATCACTAGCCTTAAGCAGAAAAATAATTAAATATCCCAATTGAATCTTTGGTTAGCTTAAGATAGGGATTGTGTAACAATTAAGTGTGGGAAAATTGTGGGAACATGGGTTAATAAGGGAATGTGTTATGTTTTTACTTTGATAAAATATTGGGAATTTGGGTACCTACTCATGTGAGACTAGAAAAATTAAAAAAAAAAAATCCATGTGCATTGATAAGTTATGTTTATTTTTCTATATATAAAAAAAATCCAAAAAAAATTTCAATAAATAAGTAAATAAATAAGGGGACAAAATTACCACAATGTTAAGTTAATGAAAAAAATCAATGCATATGTGATAAAATTAAAATAAAGGTTGATGCATGAGTATGTGATGCAAAAGATAGAATTTTGGGTAGCTAGGCATGAATTAGAATTATATAGAGTATATGTATGTTAGGTGAAAGCTTAGATTAATTAAAGATTCAATTTATAGCTCACTTAGCCATATATATACCCTCACCCTTACCTTAGCCCCATTACAACCTTGAAAAGACCTCATGATGTTTGCATTAGTACATTAAATACTTATTGATTGGTTAGATGAAGAACAAAGTTTAGAAAGCATGATTAGAGAAGAGTAGAGTGAATTACTCTATACACTTGAGTGATTAGAGTGCATATACACTACCAGTGAGGGTTCAATGCTTAATTTCTATGTTTCCTGCTTTCATGAGCTATCTTCTTGCATTTTTATCTGTTCTTGCTGTATAAATTGAATTAGTAGAATCTGATTTATTTTTGTCTTAGAGAACTTATTTACTTTTAACCAAGTAGGTAGAAACATCTTAGCATGTATAGTTGCATTCATATAGATAGGTTGCATTTCATACTTATCTACCATTCCTCTTCACCTTTATAGCTTCTCTTAAGCTTAGCATGAGGACATGCTATTGTTTAAGTGTGGGGAGGTTGATAAACCACTATTTTATGGTTTATCTTGTACTCAATTGAGTGGATTTTATCAATCTTTCATACACTTGTTCATAGAAAATGCATGTTTTACATTCTTCCTGATTTTTTGCTATGATTGAAAACATGCTTCTCTAGCCTTATATTTGTGAATATTAATCTTCTCTTATTACCATTCGATGCCTTGATATGTGTGTTAAGTGATTTCAAGATTTACAGGGCAGGAATGGCTCAGAGGATGGAAAGGAAGCATGCAAAAATGGAAGGAATACAAGAAGTTGAAGAAATTGCTAAGCTGTCCAGCCTGACCCTCTCGCACTAAAACGGTCATAACTTGAGCTACGGAGGTCCAAATGACACGGTTTCAGTTGCGTTGGAAAGCTAACGTCTGGGGCTTCAATTTAATATATAATTTGCCATAGTGACTATACAGATAGGCGACACGAACGCGTATTCCACACGGATGCGTCGCAATGACGAAAATCAGCGTGGCAGATTTCGCCCCCAGCGATTTCTGGGCTGTTTCTAGCCCAGTTTTCGGCCCAGAAAACACAGATTAGAGGCTATAAAGTGGGGGAATCTATTCATTCATAAAATCAAGCTTTAATATACAAAAAATTTAGGTTTTAGATGTAGTTTTAGAGAGAGAGGTTCTCTCCCCTCTCTTAAGATTTAGGATTAGGATTTCTCTTATTTTAGGATTGCTTCTACAATCACAGGTTCAAAGTTCCTTTAATTTATTTTCTGCTTTTATTTATTCCAATGCTTTTACTTGTTAATGTTCCTAAATTGGCTTATGAGCCTTTTCATGTTAAGATTTGAATATTCTATTTAATATTATTTGAGGTATTTCAGACTTATGATTGCTTTCTTTAATTTATGTATCCAAATTATTTTCATTCAAGTAGATTTTCTTCCCTTTTGGCCTTGGTTAAGTAATTTATAACACTTGAGTTATCAACTCAGCTGTTGATTGAAATTGGAATTCTTTGCTGGTTAATTTGCACTCCAATAACTCTAGTCTCTCCATAGGAGTTGACTAGGACCTGAGGATCAAATTAATTTGTCCACTTGACTTTCCTTTGTTTAGCAAGGATTAATTAAAAGTAGGAGAAGAATCCAATTTTCATCACACCTGATAAAGATAACTAGGATAGGACTTCATTTCTCATACCTTGCCAAGAGATTTTATTAATTATTAATTTATTTTTCTTGTTATTTAAATTACTTGTTCCCTATTTCAAAAAACCCAAAAACATATCTTTTTACATAACCCATAATAAATCATACCTCCCTGCAATTCCTTGAGAAGACAACCCAAGATTTGAATACTTCGGTTATAAATTTTATTGGATTTTGTTACTTGTGACAACCAAACTTTTGCACGAAAGGATTCTCTATTGGTTTAGAAACTATACTTACAACGCGATTAATTTTATAAAAATTCTAAACCGATAGAAAATCTGTTCATCAATGACCTCAAGGAGAAAGAAGAGCCAGTCAGTATCCCCTGTCTTGGCCTCTTCCCAGCAAGCTTCCTTTTGTTATTTGCTTGATTGAACTTGCTTGCTGGATCAGGGGTTGGATTGCTTGTAGTTGACCTTTTCTTCTTCCTTGATATGGTCAATTGTAGCTTGGTCACAATCCTCTTTTCGGTGCTCTTGTTGGTTGCCCTCACTTCTTGGATATCAAAACTTGGTTGTTGTGTGATGGTTGGAGTGTTCTCTTCATCAAAAGCCTCTTAAATTGGTGGTTTAATGAACCCTTCCTCTATGTAACTTTCTGCTTCACTTGAGTATGGACTCCCTTGATTGACTTCCTCTCTTTCTTCTACATGATGTTCTATTGAGTCCTTTGGGAGTGAGTCTTCATGTTCCTCTGTCACCTCAAGTAGCCTCTGTGGATATGGAATCCTAGGCTCACATACCTCCACCACCTCCTTCTCTATTGAAGTTTCACTTGATATAGGGGCCTCTTCTTCCACTTCCTCACTCACAGATTGGTCTTTATCCTCAATGCTTGGCAATCCTAAGTGTTTTCTCATTTGCTCTAAATGCCCATCCATCTTCTTGAAGAGAATTTCTTGCTCTTTTTAGGATTATTTTTATCTTTCCAAGAGTTGTTCTTGTCTTTCCAATGATTCTCTAGACTTTTGAAGGTGATCCTCAATTACTAGCTCAAGAGATAAAGGTTGAGAGTAATTTTTTGGACATGGATGTGTTGTGGTAAAGTTGTTTTGAGGAGTATGGAATGAGTTTTGTGAGTTATGAAATAAATTTTGTGAATGTTGAAATGAGTTTTCTGTGTAGTGTAATGAATTTTTTGGTTAGTGAAATAAGTTGTATGGATCTTGGAAGGAACTTTGTGTTGAGGCATAGTCAAGTGATGAAGAATTTTCAAGTGAGAAACTGGGAGGTGAGGTTGGACAATTTTGCATAAATGAATTGAAGGTACGCTAAGTGATGATGGCTCTTGATAAGTGGAGTATGAACTATTAAATGCTCTTTGATTTTGATCCTACCACCCACAACTTGAGTAATTGTCGAATTCATTACAATATGGATCATTTTGTGTTCCTGGGGAGCAATCTTGCATGAGTGTATTGAAAGCACAATCAAGTGATGATGTCTCTTGATGAATAGAATATGGAGAATTAAAATCTCTTTGGTTTTGACCCTCCCAGCCAAAACATGAGTAGTTGTTAGATTCATCAAAATATGGGTCATCTTGTGTCTCTAGGAGGTGTTCATACTCTATCATTCCTTGTTGATACTCCCGGCCACCATTAGAATAGTCATTTGGTGATCGTGGGCAATATCCCATTAAATTTGTTTGATCAAAAGATGAGGTGAACTCCATTTAAATTTTGTAAAACACAATCACCAATGAAAATTAAAATTTCTCATATCACAGATGAGAATTTCTTAGTGAGGCAATAACATAAATACCTAAGTATCAAGAGAAAATAGAAAATTAAAAGAACTCAAATGACAAAAACAAAGAAAATGCTTAATCTAGACTTATCACATACTTAATCATTGTCGATCTAAATCAATCCTCGGCAACAGTGCCAAAAACTTGATGGGAAAAAATTGAATTCCGCACAAACTAATCGGCAAGTATACCGGGTCGCATTAAGTAGTAAAACTCACGTGAGTGAGGTCGATCCCACGAGGATTGATGGATCAAGCAACTTTAGTGAAATGATTAGTCTAGTCAAGCTAACAAGTGATGAATTGAGTGAAATTGGATCAACAAAAAATAAATTGCAGGAAATCTAAAGTGCTAAAAGTAAGTGAGAAATAACAGAGAACAAGATTCATCAGGGATTGGAGATATCATAATCCATCATGAATCAAATGGGTCTCAACTTCTTTCTCAATCATATGAGTAGATCTATGGCGGATTGAAAATGATTGGATCCCAATTCCTTGGAAATCCAATCTTTCTAATCACAATCAATCTTGCCAATTCCTTTATCCAATTGTCATGAGAAGAGGTTAAGTGCATGTCTCTAATCCATAAGCCACACAAATTCTCAAGATCTCAATTCCTCCCGAATAGTGTTGATCAAGAGAGTTGTGAGAGATAGAACTTCAGTTCTAATTTCCATGATTCCCATTCCGAGGCTCACATGGAAATTCAATGGATCCAAACCCCCTTCTAGAGTGAATGGATCAAATCAAAACAGAAGTTATCTCTTAGCTACCTAAGCGGATTGAGAAAAAGAAGAATTTCATTAATCCATTAGAATCACAATAGAGCTCTTCCCCCTAATAAATTGGGGTTTAGTGGATCATAGCTCTAAGAATACTTGCAGAAAATTTAAATTACATGAATAGTAAATCAAGCTGAAATAGAAGTACAGGAAATTGAAATTGCAAAGGAATAGAAGTACAGGAAATTGAAATTGCATAAAGTAAATGAAGTTCAATACAAGCTGAAATGTAAAAGTGCAGAAGAGAAAAAGTGTATCAAACTAAAATCCTAAGCTATGCTCTCTAGAGTCTCTAATCCTCCAAGAGAGCTCTGGAGTCTCTAATCCTCCAGCCTCTACTCCTACTCCTACTACCAACGCTCTACTACTACCAGCAGAGCTCCCTTCATCTTCAAAAACTCCTCTATTTAAACTTTTCTTCTCATCCCCAAATGGGTCTTCAAGTACTTGGATGTGGGCCTTGGCCTCTGTTGAAGCTAGTTGAGAGTGGCTCTAATTGACGTTGATGAAGACGTTTGGCAAAATAATGTTCATAAGCTTGCATGGGTGTGCCAAATTGAATTGAAGTTGGTGAAAACGTTAGTGACCAACGTTTGAGTCAAACGTTACTAAAAAATTGAATTCTGGATGTTGCCAGTGACGTTTGACTCAATGTTGGAGCACTAACGTTTGCTTAGTCACGTGTGCACGTGACCCACGCGTACGCGTGAAGGCTGAAATTTTGACAATCCACACGTTCGCGTCGCCTACGCGTACGTGTCCCTTGCCATTTTTCCACTTCCACGCGTTTGCGTCACCCACGCGTACGGGTCATATCAAATATTTCCAAGGATGGCATCGCAAACATTGGATCTAATGTTGGATCACCAACGTTACCTCCAATGTTGGCATTGTCACGCGTGTGCGTCACCCACGCGTACACGTGGATTACAATTTTTCCAAGCTCACGCGTACGTGTCGTCCACGCGTGCGCGTCGATGCGATTTTTCCAACTTCAAATTTTGAGATTTTATCGAAGACGCTGGACTCAACATTGGACCCCCAACGTTAGGTCCAATGTTGGTACCTTTCTTCCTCAACGTTGGACCCATAGTTGGAGTCCAACTTTGGCTCCACTATGGTCTCTTGAATTGAAGTTTGAGGCATAGTTGGAGTCCAACTTTGCCTCCAAATTATGCACCATTTTCTTGGCCAACATTTGAGGTAGCGTTTGAGGTCCAACTTCTGGCTCAAACATTGCCTCTTGCTTATAGTTTGAGGCATAGTTGGAGGTCCAACTATGACTCCAACTATGCATCTTTTTTGGCCAACGTTTGAGGCATAGTTGGAGGTCCAACTTTGGCTCCAACTATGCACCTCTTTCTCTTCATCAACGTTTGAAGTAATGTTCGACCACCAACTTTGGCTCCAACGTTACCTTCTCTGCTTCTTCCTTGCCATTCCTCTGCTTCTCTTCACCTATCATAAACAAAACACATGCATCAAAACCTTGCCAAATCACAAGATTTTGCATAATTCATAATAATCAAGTAAATCTTGCATAAATCTCATGAAAATACACCAATTTAATAATGTTTGATTGAATCAAGAAAAGCATGAAATTCTCATCAAAATACCTACTTATTGCCTAAGAAATGCATGAAAACCAAGTAAAAACTAATGAAAAAGGCTTGTGAAACTAGCCTAAGATGACTTGTCATCAATGGGTCATATTTATAAATAATTTATTATGCACATAAAAAAAGTTCAAAAGACTTGAACTTACTAAAGACAGACCCAAATCAGTTAATCATATTTTTAAAATTAATATTCAATTTAATAAAACACCTCATATTTGTAAATTATACGTTTAATTTTGTGTGTTGATAATTTTGTACTTTCAAAGAGTGTGTGTAGAATTTTTTTAATATGAGATAAGGATTACATTCTATGAAAAAAAGAATTTATTTTTATTTGGAATTCAATTTCTTAATTTGGAATGATTTTAATATATAAGTAGAATTAAATTCTATTTTTTGGATTGAAATTACTGTTAAATATGTTAAATTCTCATTTAATTTGTAAATAACTCTATCTTTGATAAAACTATTTTTGCTAGACACTTATTTATTAAAAAAGATATTTTTGACATTTTATACATTTAAAAAGATAAAGACAAGTTAATTGAAATTCTTAAATAAAATAAAATCATCTATTTTATGTATTTCAAAGTAAAAAAAAAAAGCTCTATTATTTAGCGAATTTTAATTATTAAACAAATAAAAAAAATTTATGCTCTTTATTTGGGATAATATATTTTTTTATTGGGAATGGTATGAAGTATTATCCATTATGGTCCATTACCAGCTCACAAACCAAAAATACTTAGCAGTTTCATTAATCATAACTAAGCAAAGTGATGGGAACGGGAAATAAACAACATCAACGGAAAGAAGAGCTATTAATCAAGTGTCACGCTCCCAAGCCACCACGCGTTATCATCATCCCATGCTGACAATATGGGTCAGCACCATAAAATTTTCCTAGTTTTAACTGTACTTAGATTATATGTAGAAGAATCTAATGCCTTGGATTCTGAGTTCTAATGCCTAAAACATAAATATTAATGTGAAGTTATATTTAATAATAAAAAATTTGTATGTGTATCTAATTATAAAAAATTACAGCATTAAAAAAAGATTGAATATCGAGTATTAAAGTCTGATTGAATAAAATATTATTGTCATTGCAAGCATTTTTAAAATAAGATATTAGGAAAATCGCAATATTAAGCCAGTTGGGTGGCAAAATTACATAATTTAACTAAACCGAAAAATGAGACATGGATCAACCAAAAGCATGTCTCTATGTAATTCGAATCAATCTAATTCGAACTAAAAATAAGAGTAATTTGAATCAATGCTATTCGAATTATGAGGGATTGTGCATGCTAGGTACTTCGAACCGAACTGATTCGAATTATATGGTGGGCTATTCGACAGGCAGTTCGAATTTAGCTTATTCAAATTATATATATAATTCGAAATTGGTTGTTTCGAATTATGAAGCCCCAGACGTGTATAAATATGGTGTGAACGTGAATTGTGTTCATTAGAGTGAGACAAAATGGCTAAAGAGGAGAGTTTTGTAATGTTGGTGCATTATAGAGGGTCCATTAAGAGAAACACATGCTCTGGTGTGAAGTTCACTGATAAAGATCCTCTGAGTATTTTTATGAGACCTAAGACAAGATTCGATGACTTCTTGAATTCTATAATACAGAAGCTTGGGCTGCAAGGCATGAAACGGGTTCAGAAGTTATTCTATCGCATTCCAATCTCAGTGCTTAGAGATGACGTGAAGTACGACTCTTTCATCATAGGGAGTGACGAGGATTTGCAGGTCCTGTTCCATTGTCGTCGGTAGTTTTTCGAAGTCAAGACACCTGAGCTGTTGGAAAAGTTGGCTGATGTGGTATCTAGCTCGGGAGGTTTGAATCGGAATATCCAAACTCTAGGCACGGTAGCCGGTTCTAGCTCGAGACTTGTTAGTGCACCTTCGTTTGTGCCTGTGAATGCACCTTAGGACGAGCCTGTCGCCTCCCCGTCGTTTGCCATTGATCTCAACTGTAGTGGTGGCGGAGAGGTTGGTATCGTGGATAGAGTGCTGATTTCTTTATAGTGTGGGGCACCGGTTGGTATGGGTGATGCATTGCTGGATGATAATGGCGATGATGATGTGGAGCTTGACCTCATTGCTGATGACAATGGTGATGACATTGCAGCGAGTAATCCAGCTGGGGCTGGCGGTGGTTCTAGCTCTGGGACTCAGCAGTATCCTTCGCACTTTTCATCTTTGGACTTGGATTCCATGAGACAGGAGGGGGGTTCCTGGGAAACCCACTGGATTTGGTGCTAAAGATACACAGGGTACTGGAGGTCTTATAGAGTTTCAGATTGGTCAGCAGTTTCAGGATAAAGAGGAGGCTATGTTAAGCGTGAAGACGTATAGCATCCGACGCGGGCTGGGGTCAAGGTTGTACTCCACCAAACTGCGGTAGCACCCGATCTATCTGGTGCCACTCAATGACGGGAAAATATATCAACACCCTCACACACCTCCATAACGCCGTATGCCGAGGCTCCAATATCTCCGGATGCACAACCTGAAGAACGTCAGGAGAGCTGTACGGCATCCAAATAAACTGCGAATATAAACCGTCATCATTTATCCATGCACACTTGCTAATCTAAAAGAGTTTATAATCAAAAGGAGTGGTTCAGATACTTACATCCCTTGCCTGTAAGAGGTCTATCCTGAGCCTCTACATTGCAACTCGAGGTCCCTTCTCGCTCGCTATAGGATTGTGACTTGACCAGCTACAACCCACGACCATGTTATCACGAAATGAAAATAACACCAAGTAGTATAACAGTATAAACATAGATATAAAAAAATAATAGCAGATGATAGAATAAATTAATAGTATCTCGAGGCCAAGAGCCAGTTGAACGTATCATATCCAGCAGGTCTAAATCTAGGAAACTGCTAGAAGATCCATGAATGAAGTAGCTATAACGGTCCGGCTAACTTGACCACATGTCTGTTTGTCACGCGGCACATGTACCGGTATAACCACGAGAGAGCAGTTGATCCCCAATTGTACCCACCCATGTCCTCAAGCCTAGCTACGTACGGGAGCCACCTAATGTGAATGCGGTTGCCAGACTTATCGGCAAATAGCTGAGTCCCTAACAGAATTATGATATAGTCCCAGGCATACTTCCTAATCGTGGGCTCATCGGCTCCCTTAGGAAGCTCTCCAAATGTCTCTTGGAACCAGCTGTAGTTCACTGCAAACTTTTGGATTTGGTTTGCAGGAGGTAACACACCCAGCAAGTCCTGGAACCACACCCAAGCTAGCCGACCACCCTTGATGTACATTTGAAAATCTGTTAGGAAACCACTAACATAATGTCCATCGATCGGTAGTCCTAACTGGAATGCCATGTCCTGCAGTGTAATAGTGCACTCCCTGAACAGCATATAAAATGTGTGCGTCTCCAGACGCCAGCGCTCAACGAACGCACTGACCAGGGGCTCATCCAGTCTGAACCATCTCTAGTTCATCCTGGCAAGATGGTATAAGCCGGTCATCTGCAAGTACGGAACGTACCTCTCGTCCAGACGCATACCCTGCTGCCGTCGCATGTTTGAAATACATCACCGGGATTGCAACACAGAATGTACCAGAATATAAAAATCACTAACATCATTCACAAACAAAACCACTAACAAAATCACTAACATCATTCACTAACAAAACCACTAACAAAATCACTAACAAAACCACTAACAAAACCTCTAACAAAACCACTAACATGATTCACTAACAAAACCACTAACAAAATCACTAACATCATTCACTGACAAAACCACTTGTATGGAAATCCTATCTAACTTAGCGACGGTACATAATGACTAACATTCTAACACACCAAAGGTAAAAATATAAAAAAAAAAACTGATTCACTCCTATTTTAAAAGAACAAGTTCGCACTAACCTCTTCATTGATAACACCAGCTATATGGGCTACTCCATCCAAACGATAAAGTCGGTCCGGATTACCCCCATCGGCTAAATATTCTGCTCAAGCTTTTGTTGGAGTTGTACGGGGGTCCTTTTTTCTAGGATTTGGTGGGGCATGGTGGTGGACGAAGTTGTGATCACATTAATGTAGTACTCTTTGTTATTGTGTGAGAGTAACAATATATAATTGTATTGAATCCTCATTGTGGCTCTATGTATGTATGGACACAACTCCGTTCAACTAACCAGCAAGTGTACTGGGTCGTCCAAGTAATAAACCTTACGTGAGTAAGGGTCGATCCCACAGAGATTGTTGGCTTGAAGCAAGCTATGGTCACCTTGCAAATCTCAGTCAGGCAGATTTAAACATGATATTTTATTAGATTAAAATAAACAATAAAAGGGATAGAGATACTTATGTAGATTCATTGGCAGGGATTTCAGATAAGCGAATGGAGATGCTTTTCGTTCCTCTGAACCTCTGCTTTCTTGCTATCTTCATCCAATCATTCTTACTCCTTTCCATGGCTGGCTTTATGTGATACATCACCACTGTCAATGGCTACTTTCGGTCATCTCTCGGGAAAATGATCCAATGCCCTGTCACGGCACGGCTAATCGTCTGGAGGCATCACCGTTGTCAATGGCTTCATCTTATCCTCTCAGTGAATAATATGCTCACGCACCCTGTCACGGCACGGCTATTCATCTGTCGGTTCTCGATCATGCTGGAATAGGATTTACTATCCTTTTGCCTCTGTCACTAACGCCCTGCAATCGCGAGTTAGGAGCTCGTCACAGTCATTCAATCATTGAATCCTACTCGGAATACCACGGACAAGGTTTAGACTTTCCGGATTCTCTTGAATGCCGCCATCATTCTAGCTTACGCCATGAAGATTCTGGTTAGGAGATCTAAGAGATACTCATTCTAGCTTAATTCATGTAGAACGGAAGTGTTTGTCAGGCACGCGTTCATAAGGGGGAAGGATGATGAGCGTCACACATAATCATCACCTTCATCACGTTCTTGGGTGCGAATGAATATCTTAGAAGCGAAATAAGAAGAATTGAATAGAAAACAGTAGTACTTTGCATTAATCTTTGAGGAACAGCAGAGCTCTACACCTTAATCTATGGAGTGTAGAAACTCTACCGTTGAAAATACATAAGTGAAGGTCCAGGCATGGCCGAGATGGCCAGCCCCCTAAAACGTGATCAGAGGATCATAAGGTAATCCAAAGATGCCTAATACAATAGTAAAAGGTCCTATTTATACTAAACTAGTTACTAGGGTTTACATGAGTAAGTAATTAATGAATAAATCCACTTCCGGGGCCCACTTGGTGTGTGTTTGGGCTGAGCCTGAGTGTTGCACGTGCAGAGGCCATTTGTGGAGTTGAACGCCAGTTTTTGTGCCAGTTTGGGCGTTCAACTCTGGTTTTGGATCCTTTTCTGGCGCTGGACGCCAGATTTGGGCAGAAGGCTGGCGTTGAACGCCAGTTTACGTCGTCAATTATTGGCCAAAGTATGGACTATTATACATTGCTGGAAAGCCCTGGATGTCTACTTTCCAACGCAATTGGAAGCGAGCCATTTCGAGTTCTGTAGCTCCAGAAAACCCACTTTGAGTGCAGGGAGGTTAGAATCCAACAGCATCAGCAGTCCTTTTTCAACCTCTGAATCTGATTTCTGCTCAAGTCCCTCAATTTCAGCCAGAAAATACCTGAAATCACAGAAAAACACACAAACTCATAGTAAAGTCCAGAAATGTGAATTTAACATAAAAACTAATGAAAACATCCCTAAAAGTAACTAGATCCTACTAAAAACATACTAAAAATAATGCCAAAAAGCGTATAAATTATCCGCTCATCACAACACCAAACTTAAATTGTTGCTTGTCCCCAAGCAACTGAAAATCAAATAGGATAAAAAGAAGAGAATATACTATAAATTCCAAACTCTCAATGAAACATAGCTCCAATCAAATGAGCGGGACTTATAGCTTTTTGCCTCTTGAATAGTTTTGGCATCTCACTTCATCCATTGAGGTTCAGAATGATTGGCATCTATAGGAACTCAGATTTCAGATAGTGTTATTGATTCTCCTAGTTCAGTATGATGATTCTTGAACACAGCTATTTTATGAGTCTTGGCCGTGGTCCTAAGCACTTTGTTTTCCAGTATTACCACTGGATACATAAATGCCACAGACACATAATTGGGTGAACCTTTTCAGATTGTGACTCAGCTTTGCTAAAGTCCCCAATTAGAAGTGTCCAGGGTTCTTAAGCACACTCTTCTTTTGCTTTGGACCTTGACTTTAACCGCTCAGTCTCAAGTTTTCACTTGACACCTACACGCCACAAGCACATGGTTAGGGACAGCTTGGTTTAGCCGCTTAGACCAGGATTTTATTCTATTGGCCCTCCTATCCACTGATGCTCAAAGCCTTGGGATCCTTTTTATTTGCCCTTGCCTTTTGGTTTTAAGGGTTATTGGCTTTTTCTGCTTGCTTTTTCTTTTTCTTTCTATTTTTTTCACCTATTTTTTTTTTCTGCAAGCTTTGTTCTTTGCTGCTTTTTCTTGCTTCAAGAATCATTTTTATGATTTTTCAGATTATCAAATAACATGTCTCCTAGTCATTATTCTTTCAAGAGCCAACATATTTAACATTCTTAAACAACAATTTCAAAAGACATATGCACTGTTCAAGCATACATTCAGAAAACAAGAAGCATTGTCACCACATCAATATAATTAAGCTAAGTTCAAGGATAAATTCGAAACTCATGTACTTCTTGTTCTTTTGAATTAAAACATTTTTCATTTAAGAGAGGTGATGGATTCATAGGACATTTATAACTTTAAGACAAAATTACTAACTACTAATGATCATGTAATGAAGACACAAACATGGATAAGCACATAACATAGAAAACGAAAAACAGAAGAAATAAGAACAAGGAATGAATCCACCTTAGTGATGTCCTTGAGCTCTTCTATGTCTCTTCCTTGTCTTTGCTGCTCCTCCTTCATTGCTTTTAGATCTTCTCTGATTTCATGAAGGATGATGGAGTGCTTTTGATGTTCCACCCTTAGTTGCTTCCAATAATTGTGTGGAAGAAAATGTATCCCCTGATGTGTCTCAGGGATCTCTTGATTTGCAGTCAAATGTTCTACCACTGAGCTATAGACCCTTGATGGAAGCTTTTGTCTTCCCTTTTCTCTTTCTAGAGGTTTCTCTGGCCTTAGGTGCCATCAATGGTTATGGAAAAAAACAAAAAAGCTATGCTTTTACCACACCAAACTTAGAATGTTGCTCGCCCTCGAGCAAAAGAAGAAAGACTGAAGAATAAGAAGAAGATATGGAGGAGATGGATGGGAGTGTGTGTTCGGCCATAAGGGTGGGATTGGGTGGGAGAGAGATGTTGAATTTTGAAGGTAGTGGTTGTATGGGTGTGAGTGGTAAATGGAAAGTAGAAGGGATGATCATGAATGGGAAGAGAGATGATGAGGTAGGTGGGGATCCTGTGGGGTCCACAGATCCTGAGGTGTCAAGGCATTTACATCCCTGCACCAATTTAGGCATGTAAAATGCCCTTGCACACAACTCTGGGCGTTCAGCGCCAGGTTGGTGCCCATTTTGGGCGTTCAACGCCCCTTTGCTGCCATTTCTGGCGTTGAACGCCAGAACCATGCTTGTTCTGGGCGTTCAGCGCCAGGATGCTCCCATTCTGGGCGTTCAGCGCCAGAACTATGCTCTGTTCTGGCGTTTGAACGCCAGACACATGCTCCTCCAGGATGTGATTTTTCTTCTGCTGTTTTTGATTCCGTTTTCAATTTTTATATTTATTTTGTGACTCCTCATGATCATGCACCTATAAAGACACATAACTAAGAAAAATATAGTTAGATAAATAAACATTGGGTTGCCTCCCAACAAGCGCTTCTTTAATGTCAATAGCTTGACAGTGGGCTCTCATGGAGCCTCACAGATGTGCAGAGCTTTGTTGAGACTCTCCAACACCAAACTTAGAGTTTGGATATGGGAGTTCAACACCAAACTTAGAGTTTGGTTGTGGCCTCCCAACACCAAACTTAGAGTTTGACTGTGGGGGCTCTGGTTGACTCTGCTTGGAGAGAAGCTTTTTCTGCTTCCTCTCCATGGTTGCAGAGGGAGATCCTTGAGTTTTAAACACAAGGGAGTCCTCATTCCATTGAAGGAATATTTCACCTCTGTCAACATCAATCACAGCTCTTGCTGTGGCTAGGAAAGGTCTTCCTAGGATGATGGATTCATCCTCTTCCTTTCCAATATCCAGGACTATGAAATCAGTAGGTATGTAAAGGCCCTCAACCTTTACTAATACATCTTCTACTTGTCCATAAGCCTGTCTTCTTGAGCTGTCTGCCATCTCTAGTGAGATTTTAGCAGCTTGCACCCCATAGATTCCCAGTTTCTCTATTACAGAGAGGGGCATGAGGTTTATTCCTGAACCAAGGTCACACAGAGCCTTAAAGATCATGGTGCCTATGGTACAGGGTATTATGAACTTTCCAGGATCCTGTCTCTTCTGAGGCAATGTCAGTTGATCCAGATCACTTAGTTCATTGATGAACAAGGGAGGTTCAACTTCCCGAGCATCAATGCCAAACAATTTGGCATTCAGCTTCATGATTGCACCAAGAAACTTGGCAGTTTGCTCTTCAGTGACATCCTCATTCTCTTCAGAAGAGGAATACTCATCAGAGCTCATGAAGGGCATAAGGAGGTTCAATGGGAGCTCTATGGTCTCTAGATGAGCCTCAGAGTCCCTTGGTTCCCCAGAGGGAAGCTCCTTATTGATTACTGGACGTCCCAGGAGGTCTTCCTCCTTGGGATTCACGTCCTCTCCTCTCCTCATAGGTTCGGCCATGGTGCTTATGTCAATGGCCTTGCACTCTCCTTTTGGATTCTCTTCTGTATTGCTTGGGAGAGTACTAGGAGGGATTTCAGTGATCCTTTTACTCAGCTGGCCCACTTGTGCTTCCAGATTTCTAATGGAAGACCTTGTTTCATTCATGAAACTTACAGTGGCCTTAGATAGATCAGAGACTAGATTTGCTAAATTAGAAGCATTTTGTTCAGAGTTCTCTGTCTGTTGCTGAGTTGATGATGAAAAAGGTTTGCTATTGCTAAACCTGTTTCTTCCACCATTATTAAAGCCTTGTTGAGGCTTTTGATCCTTCCATGAGAAATTTTGATGATTTCTCCATGTTGAGTTATAGGTGTTTCCATAAGGTTCACCTGAGTAATTTACCTCTGCTATTGCAGGGTTCTCAGGATCATAGGCTTCTTCTTCAGAAGGTGCCTCTTGAGTACTGTTGGATGCAGCTTGCATTCCATGCAGACTCTGAGAAATCATATTGACTTGCTGAGTCAATATTTTGTTCTGAGCCAATATGGCATTCAGAGTATCAACCTCAAGAACTCTCTTCTTCATAGGCGTCCTATTACTCACAGGATTCCTTTCAGAAGTGTACATGAACTGGTTATTAGCAACCATGTCAATGAGTTCTTGAGCTTCTGCAGGCGTTTTCTTTAGGTGAATGGATCCACCTGCAGAAGTGTCCAGTGACATCTTTGATAGCTCAAATAAACCATCATAGAATATATCCAGGATGGTCCATTCTGAAAGCATGTCAGAAGGACACTTTTTGGTCAACTGTTTGTATCTTTCCCAAGCTTCATAGAGGGATTCACCTTCTTTCTGTCTGAAGGTTTGAACATCCGCTCTAAGCTTGCTCAGCTTTTGAGGAGGAAAGTACTTGGCTAAGAAAGCCGTGACCAGCTTATCCCAAGAATTCAGGCTGTCTTTAGGTTGAGAATCCAACCATAATCTAGCTCTGTCTCTTACAGCAAAAGGGAAAAGCATGAGCCTGTAGACTTCAGGATCTATTCCATTAGTCTTAACAGTATCACATATCTGCAAGAATTCAGTTAAGAACTGAAAAGGATCTTCAGATGGAAGTCCATAAAACTTGCAGTTCTGCTGCATCAGAGAAACTAATTGAGGTTTCAGCTCAAAGTTGTTTGCTCCAATGGCAGGAATGGAGATGCTTCTTCCATGTAAATTGGAATTAGGTGCAGTAAAGTCACCAAGCATCCTCCTTGCATTATTATTATTTTCGGCTGCCATCTCCTCTGCCTGTTCGAAAATTTCTGAAAGGTTATCTCTGGATTGTTGTATTTTAGCTTCTCTTAATTTTCTCTTCAGAGTCCTTTCAGGTTCTGGATCTGCTTCCACAAGAATGTTCTTATCCTTGCTCCTGCTCATATGACAAGGAAGAATGGCCAGAAAAATGATAATAATAATAGAGATCCTTTATACCACAGTATAGGGATCCCTTTGTAAGTAGAAGAAGAGGGGGAGATAAAGGATGTGATGTAAAGGAAGAAACACAACTGTGAGGATTGGAATGTGAGATGAGATGTTAGGACATGAATGAATAAATAGAATGAGATGGGGGAGGAATAATTTTCGAAAATTATTTTGAAAAAGAGTTAGTGATTTTTGAAAATTGGTTTTTGAAAATTAGTTAGTATTTTTCGAAAATTTTTGAATTCAAAAATAAAAAATAAAAATAATTAGTTAATTAAAAAGAAATTTTTGAAAAAGGGAGAGATATTTTCGAAAATTAGAGAGAGAGAGAGTTAGTTAGGTAGTTTTGAAAAAGTTAAGAAACAAACAAAAAGTTAGTTAGTTAGTTGAAACAAATTTTGAAAAGATAAGAAGTTAGGAAGTTAGAAAAGATATTTTGAGAAGATATTTTTGAAAAAGATAAGATAAGAAGATATTTTTGAAAAGATATGATTGAAATTAGTTTTGAAAAAGATTTGATTTTTAAAATCTCAATTAATGACTTGGTTCATAAGAAATCACAAGATATGATTCTAGAACTTAAAGTTTGAATCTTTCTTAACAAGCAAGTAACAAACTTCAAATTTTTGAATCAAAACATTAATTGATTAGTTATTTTCGAAAATTTTATATAAAAATAAGAAAAAGATTTTTGAAAAATATTTTTGAAATTTTCGAAAATAGCTAATAATTTTGAAAAAGATTTGATTTTTGAAAAAGATTTTGAAAAAGATAAGATTTTCAAATTGAAAATTTGATTTGACTCATTGGCAACAACTTTGATTTTTAAAAATTTTTGAAAAAGTCAATCCAAATTTTCGAATTTGATGAGAGAAAAAGGGAAAGATATTTTTTTGATTTTTGAAATTTTTATGATGCAAGAGAAAAACACTAAAAAGATGCAATGCATGAAATTTTTAAATCAAAACATGTGATGCATGCAAGAATGCTATGAATGTCAAGATGAACACCAAGAACACTTTGAATGTCATGATGAACATCAAGAACATATTTTTAAAAAATTTTTAATGCAAAGAAAACATGCAGGACACCAAACTTAGAATTCTTTAATGCTTAGACACTAAGAATTCAAGAATGCATATGAAAAACATGAAAAGACACAAAACAAAAATTCATCAAGATCAAACAAGAGGACTTACCAAGAACAACTTGAAGATCATGAAGAACACTTATGAATGCATGAAATTTTCGAAAAAAATGCAAGATGCATATGCAATTGACACCAAACTTATAACATGACTCAAGACTCAAACAAGAAACAGAAAATATTTTTGATTTTTATGATTTTCTAATTTTTTTGGATTTTTGTATAATTTTTTTTTTTCAAAACATTTGGGAAAAAGGAAGTAATGAATTCATAGTCCTCAATCAAAATCCTGGGAATTAGACATGGCTTCATGGCCAGTCAAGCTAAAACATGTTATATGAAACACTAGAATTCATTCTTAAAATTTTTGAAGAAAAATATATTTTTGAAAACATTTTTTTTTTCGAAAACAAAGGAAGAATTTTTGAAAGATTTTTGAAAAAATTTTTTTGAAAACAAGACAAAAAAGAAAATTACCTAATCTGAGCAACAAGATGAACCGTCAGTTGTCCAAACTCGAACAATCCCCGGCAACGGCGCCAAAAACTTGGTGGACGAAGTTGTGATCACATTAATGTAGTACTCTTTGTTATTGTGTGAGAGTAACAATATATAATTGTATTGAATCCTCATTGTGGCTCTATGTATGTGTGGACACAACTCCGTTCAACTAACCAGCAAGTGTACTGGGTCGTCCAAGTAATAAACCTTACGTGAGTAAGGGTCGATCCCACAGAGATTGTTGGCTTGAAGCAAGCTATGGTCACCTTGCAAATCTCAGTCAGGCAGATTTAAACATGATATTTTATTAGATTAAAATAAACAATAAAAGGGATAGAGATACTTATGTAGATTCATTGGCAGGGATTTCAGATAAGCGAATGGAGATGCTTTTCGTTCCTCTGAACCTCTGCTTTCTTGCTATCTTCATCCAATCATTCTTACTCCTTTCCATGGCTGGCTTTATGTGATACATCACCACTGTCAATGGCTACTTTCGGTCATCTCTCGGGAAAATGATCCAATGCCCTGTCACGGCACGGCTAATCGTCTGGAGGCATCACCGTTGTCAATGGCTTCATCTTATCCTCTCAGTGAATAATATGCTCACGCACCCTGTCACGGCACGACTATTCATCTGTCGGTTCTCGATCATGCTGGAATAGGATTTACTATCCCTTTGTGTCTGTCACTAACGCCCTGCAATCGCGAGTTAGGAGCTCGTCACAGTCATTCAATCATTGAATCCTACTCGGAATACCACGGACAAGGTTTAGACTTTCCGGATTCTCTTGAATGCCGCCATCATTCTAGCTTACGCCACGAAGATTCTGGTTAGGAGATCTAAGAGATACTCATTCTAGCTTAATTCATGTAGAACGGAAGTGTTTGTCAGGCACGCGTTCATAAGGGGGAAGGATGATGAGCGTCACACATAATCATCACCTTCATCACGTTCTTGGGTGCGAATGAATATCTTAGAAGCGAAATAAGAAGAATTGAATAGAAAACAGTAGTACTTTGCATTAATCTTTGAGGAACAGCAGAGCTCTACACCTTAATCTATGGAGTGTAGAAACTCTACCGTTGAAAATACATAAGTGAAGGTCCAGGCATGGCCGAGATGGCCAGCCCCCTAAAACGTGATCAGAGGATCATAAGGTAATCCAAAGATGCCTAATACAATAGTAAAAGGTCCTATTTATACTAAACTAGTTACTAGGGTTTACATGAGTAAGTAATTAATGAATAAATCCACTTCCGGGGCCCACTTGGTGTGTGTTTGGGCTGAGCCTGAGTGTTGCACGTGCAGAGGCCATTTGTGGAGTTGAACGCCAGTTTTTGTGCCAGTTTGGGCGTTCAACTCTGGTTTTGGATCCTTTTCTGGCGCTGGACGCCAGATTTGGGCAGAAGGCTGGCGTTGAACGCCAGTTTACATCGTCAATTCTTGGCCAAAGTATGGACTATTATACATTGCTGGAAAGCCCTGGATGTCTACTTTCCAACGCAATTGGAAGCGCGCCATTTCGAGTTCTGTAGCTCCAGAAAACCCACTTTGAGTGCAGGGAGGTCAGAATCCAATAGCATCAGTAGTCCTTTTTCAACCTCTGAATCTGATTTCTGCTCAAGTCCCTCAATTTTAGCCAGAAAATACCTGAAATCACAGAAAAACACACAAACTCATAGTAAAGTCCAAAAATGTGAATTTAACATAAAAACTAATGAAAACATCCCTACAAGTAACTTGATCCTACTAAAAACATACTAAAAACAATGCCAAAAAGCGTATAATTATCCGCTCATCACATGGACTTAGAATATTGGTTCGAATGAGGTTACTTCGTAATCTTTATATATGAAAGGGCCATGTAATTCGAATGAGTAAGATTCGAATTACCAAGGGCAGCCAAATCAGGGGGTAATTCGAAACAGCCTATTTCGAATTACAATGGGCACAAAATTGTAGGCTAGTTTGAATGATGCTAATTCGAACTAGTATATGTTAGTGAGTGTGTAATTCGGATCAGTTTGATTCGAATTACTATGGTATGTGTAATTCGAGTAGCTCTAATTCGAACTATATAGAAAAGTGCTCTTGGTAGAACCTTGTAACATTTTTATCTTTGGTGGAATTGTGTAAAACTAGCTTCTAGTTGGTTTATATGTATCATTTGCCCTAAGATATTGATAGAGTATTCAAATTGTATATTGTTCAAAATTTTAGATACTTAAAAGTTCGTAACCATGAGACATAATAATACTTCTTATTTTCTTTTTTTTGACAAACGAACTGCACATTGACAATCTTAATCTTACCAATGCCACCAGACTACTAAATCTAACAGGGACAAATTTATATTGTCTTTCATAAAATAAATGTCGACATATAAATTTTTTATTAGTTATTTCCATAAGATTTAGAGATGAGGATTACATTTATTACATCATTAGTGTAAGTTTTATTTTTTTTCAAAAAGACTACAATCTATTCTTTCATAATTTTTTTTCTATTATAAAATAGGAAAAAAGTTTATTTCCCAAAAAAAAATTATTGAGACTTTAATTTTCGGGATATTTTTTTTGGCATTTAGGACAAGTTCGTCGTACCCCGTCGAACCTTGCTACTTGAATAAGGTTTGTCGTACCCAACGAATTTCAAGTATTATATGAAGTTCGTCACACCTACGACGAACTTCACTTCGAGTTTGCTCAAGTATAAAAACCGGAGGGTGGGGGGGAGGGGAAGACCACTTCATTTTTCACATTTCAAGTTCACTTTCATCTTTTCACTCTCTTCACTCTCATCCTCTCTTCTCTTGTGAAGCTTATTTCTTTGGGAATTGTTGAAGTTTTTGATCTCTTTAGTTCATCAGTTTCAGGTAATTCTATTATTCTATTTTTTTTTCTGTTTGAATTGTTGTTTATTATTTTAACAAAACATGTTTCTTTAGTTAGTTAGACTAAGTTATTAGTTAAATGTTAATTAGTTTGCTAATTAGATGATACATATAGTTTACATGATCATGTATGTGTTGTTAGTTTAGAAAATGTGAAACAATCCTGTGATTATGAATAGATATTAGTTAAGAAAGAAAAATTATTTTGATTATTGTTTCATTTAAACTAATTATTGTTAATTTTGGTAATTCCATTTTTCTGTTTTTCTTTTCATTTGATTATTGCCAAATGTGATTGGTAATAATATAGTTAATCTTAAATTAAATTATTTTATTTAGATTATTGTTTAAGTCCAACTACTTATGTTATTTAGATTTAGTTTGAATATGTCTGATAAAAATTTAGTTAAGTTGAAGTTATTTTATTCTAATTTATTCTATTAGAGTGAAATTTCATGGAGAAAGAGTTGTTGGTGTACGAGGATACTCTATATAGACTGGATCAGGTTCACCATATAGCAGGCAGACTTGGCCGAGTGGTACACTTTATAACTCATATCTTTTATATGTTTGAAATTTGAATTTGCATTATTACTTGTTGACTCCTTTTTTTTAACTAATTTATTTTGTTTAATGGGCGCCTCGGATCTTACGTAGGAGAAGAAATTTATTGGGACGTTTGCCAGAGCAGATTAGATCACATCTTAGACAGGCCATGTTGTTACGGATCTTGGAGCTGACGGGCCGGCCTCTCTTGACTCTCATCATCCTAGGATTGGGCCAAATACGGGGTCTATTGTATGATGGCCAGTTATCCTTGTGACCTATGTGTCTAAACTCTTACTTATAAACATTAAAGACGGTTTTCATGCGATACACGTGATGAACAAAGCGCGTCCAATCAAGTCGTGCATGAGAGCATGCTGCTAGAACATGACATGGAATATGAAGAGCCTGAAAATAATCACAGTTACACTTACCCTCATCAAGTAGTACTTGATAATTCTGCTGCCTGGACCTTGGCACTGCTGTTAATAACTCTTCAACCGTGAACATGGTCCTCGACCAATGAAACTGATAAACATTCATAGTATTAACATGCTTCGAGTTGAATTTTATGGCCTTCATCAACATCTACGAGAATTCAGTGTCCACTTGAAGCTGTGCTTGGGCCTCTGAACCCTTCCTCTTAAAATGTTCACCCAAATGGAAATAGGTTGACTTAACAAGAGCAGTGGTGGGCAAATTATGAGAACCTTCATGACAGTGTTGATGTACTCTAAGGTGTTTGTTGTCCCGTGCTCAAACCAAATACCTTCATTTGCATATTGTGTCCACTGTGAATGAGGCATTTCTTCAAGCCAGTTTGTGATTGCGACATTCTTGCCCCTCAGACGACCAAAATAATGAGCAAACTCCCGGTGTGACTTCGAATATGCTATGTTAACAAGAACCTTCTTTAGGTCATTATTCCTAAAGTGAGTCATGAAGTTGGCAGTAATATATCTTGTACAAAACGCTTGGAAGGCATGCGGTAGTTTCCATCCACTTCCATCGGCGTTCAACACAACATCAATCGATTTGTGCCTGTCTGAAATCACTAAGACGCCTGGTTGGGGTGTGACATGCTGCCTCAGATACGAAAGAAAAAATGACCAAGCCTCCTTCGTCTCACCCTCGACAATGACAAATGCAATAGGCAATATGTTTGAATTGCCATCTTGAGCAATGACCATTAGCAACGTGCCTCCGTATTTACCATACAAGTGGGTGCCATCAATGGAAATAAGTGATTTGTAGTGCTTGAAAGCCTCAACACATGGAGAAAACGTTAAAACACCCAATGAAACATGATAGTATCAACTACAACAGGCCAAGGTTGTGTTACAAGTTGAACCCAAGTACCTACATAACCCCAAATGTTATAATATATAAGTGGTGACTACATTAAGCATACATAAATAAAGACAATGTAATGAATCATACCAGGTAAGTACATCTGCATATCAAACCACCAACGAAGAAGCTCGTTGTATGACTCCTCCCAGTCTCCGTATATCCTAGCAATGACTCTCTGCTTTGCAAGCCAAACCTTTCTGTAGGACGCCTGGTAACCGAAGTGATTCTCCATACCTCCTTACAGAACCCTTATGCTGATGGTTAGATCTGCTTTGACCATTGAGAATATGTGCTACGCAATCATCTTCGAATGCAACCTTCAATGATTTTGGCCTACCGATGTTTGCATGCAAGTGTGAGGACCGTTGTATCTCCTCACCTCCCTTTTTTTTTTCTGCTTTTGGCGATAAGATATGCGTATGTTCCACTGACAGCCAAACCAACTGGGTACATTGTACATCATACTTTAACTGGTCACTCTAGTATTTTATACTCCACAGCCCTCCTAATGTTGTATGTCTTAACTGCCAAGATGACTTCATTACAAGAAAACTACGATTTTGCTACACTTTTAAAGCGTGACAAAAGGTTGAAAAAAGTGTAGTGATTACTTTTTGCCGCACTTTTTGAGCTACCAGCACGCTTTTGAAAGGGTCAATCTGCAAGTGTGCCATGTTTCTATCGCCACGCTTTTCTCGATCTATTGGCATACTTTATTTTTTGCCACGATTTTATCTATTGGAACGTTTAAAAGTATGGCTATGTATAATGTAACACCCTACTTACCCTAAGCCCTACCTCGCGCCGTAAAGCAAAGGTTAATCAGAGCGTACGATAGTTCTAAGCTCATGCATATAATATATATAGAAAGAATAGTATAATCTAGAAGCCCAATGAAAGATATAGCTCAAAAACAGGATTTTAAACGCGCAAAACATACTAACGAAGCTTCTAACTTAAAACACAAGATATAGATAAGGTGTATCAAAATAGAATAGTATAATATCATAAGGATCTAGCCACGGCTCGTGGAGTTTAAGCCGGTGATAGTGAACATTTCCATCGACTAGGAATTTAATCTCAAAATAAGATTGGCGTTGTAAGTATAGTTTCGAGCCAACAAGGAATGCTCAAATCAAATATTCCAATTCAAAACAAAACATATAACCGAGAGTAATCAAACCTCGGGTTGTTCTCCCTAGGACGCAATTGGAAGTGTTTCTCTTTCGGTTGTGAGGATAACGGGGGTTTTCAAGAAAGAAATGAAAGATTAAAAGAACGAAGCAATAAAAGAACCAAGAAATATCCAAAATTGATGTAAATGCAAGTAGAGAGAAATAAGACCAAAACTTAGTGAAAATGCTATAAATGTAATAAAAGAGCCTTGACTTGGGAATGAGGATCCAAGGAATCCTATCATCGCCATAACCACAACTATGGTAATTATGAAGAGTCAATCTCGCCTAGTCAACCCCAACCATCGAGGAGTAAGTCAAGCAAGCATAATTGACCTTAATCCATAAGTCCTAGCTAACTTACCAAACTAATTGATTAAAAGCTAGCGTCAATAGAAACAAGAGTCAACTAACTACCCAAGAATTACTACTAAATGTCGGACATTATGACTCTAGTATCCTAAGAACTCAAACCACAAGCCAAGGTGGAAAAATCTACTCAAAATATAAAGTTGACATTTTCACAAACACCTTGTGTGCATGAAAGTAAAGCATGGGAAATTGCAAGAAAAATTATAAAACTATAATCAACTATCAACAAAATCAACAATAAACATCCAAACAAGCATAAAGAAATCAAGAAACATTAAATTCATCAATCAAAACTTCAAGAACTCAAAATTGCAATTATAAACAAAGTAACTTGAACCAAGAGAAATTGAAAGTATAAGTACTATAATTAAAGAGGAAATTAAGAGTACTTACAATTAAAGATGCTAAATCCAAGAGAAAATCTTCTGTAAAATGCTACAATGGAAATGGAAATTAAACCCTAAGAGAGCAAAGCTACAATACTCCTACTCCTACTCCTAATTACTCTCCAAAACTATCTAAGTGAGCTCTAACCTAATGTGTTGATTCTCCCCTTATATAGCACTTTCATATCAGCCTTCAAGCTTTTCAAAATGGGCCAAGACACCTCCAAATTCGCGTAGCACATGTTTCATTAATGGAATCACGTGCAGGGACCTGTGCGTATGCACAGGTGCGTGCGTACGCACATATGGAAATTCTCGCTTGTGCACGCACACGCAAGGCTGTGCGCACGCACACTTCGCTGTGTGCGCTTTTTCTTGTTTTCTTCATGTTTCTTGCTTGTGCATGCTTTCTTCCACTTTTGCCCATCCATTCTTGCCTCCAAGGCCTGAAATCACTCACAAACATATCACGGCATCAAATGACATAAAAGTGTGATTAAATTGCTCTATTAAAGCACAAAATTGCATGTTTTCACATTTAGGGTCAAATTAGGGGCAAAATACAAAAGTATGCTATTTGGTGCTTAAGTGTGAGTTCATGTGCTAGAATCCATCTAATTTGAGTCAAAATATACCATCAAATATGGACTCATCAATTTCCCCACACTTAAACAATAGCATGTCCCCATGCTAAACCAACATGGAAAACAATCAAGAGGGGTAATCAACTTATTAAATACAACTATCTATATGCATGCAAGTATATATATACTATATATATCTATCTATCTATAATGTCCTATGAAATTGGTGAAAACAAACAATTAAATTTCCAAGCAAGAGTATAAACATCTAGGGCAAAGTAAGGAAATAATCCAATGCAAGCAAAATCTAGAGAATTGATTCCACTCATCAAAGTGAAGCAACTTGCAAGAATACATGATAAGAAATATGGGAACATAGAGTTGAGTAATTGAACCCTCACTAGGTGTGTAGACACTCTGATCACTCAGTGTTTAGGGTTTCAATCACTCAAGTCTCTTCTAATCATGCTTTCAAGGATCTGCTTTTCATCTAACAATCAATAACAAGTGATGAATGAATGCAATTATCATGAGGACTTCATATGACTGTAATGGAGTTAGGGTAAAGGTGGGATGGATATGGCTAAGTGGACTAAAATGGTTGAATCCTTGATTAGTTGAAGTCATCTACATCAACCTATATCAATCAAATCAAACAAAATGCAATCCTACTTTCCATCACACTTTTTATACACATTCATGTATGCTTTTCTCACAAATATCCCATATGAAATTCTTTATTCAATTGTTTACCCTTATGGGTGACTTTGCGCCCTTTTTATAATGAAGGTTTTTTTTTTTAAGTAAAGACAATGCATATGGTTCAATAGCTCATACATGAATGCACCCATTTTCCAAAGTTTTCAATGAATACCCAAATTCAAACAATTTCATTTGCTACCAATGTTTTCCAAAATTTTCCCACACTTAAATGAAACACACTCCTCAACCTAAGCTAATCAAGGATACAATCCAAGGTAAATCATGGTTTTCTGCTTAAGGTTGTGATGTGCTAATATCAAGAATAATGGGATAAATAAGGCTCAAAAGGGGTTAACAATGGTAGATGCAAGGGTAAGGCTATATGGGTAAAGTAAGCTTTTATCAAAGATGGCTTCAATCATGCTCAATGCAATTCAAAATATCAATCATTAGAAATAAAGAATCAAGCAAAACCAAGATTGCAATCATAGAAGAGATATATCACACGATGAACAAAATTAGTGTTTAAAAGGTGTAACCACTCATTCAAGCTCAAAAACTCACAAGGTATTTGTTCTTTACTCTTCTATATTCCATAAAAATCATTCAAGCAAGTTTGAAAATAATTTCTCAATTAATTCAATAGAATGCCCTTGAAAAAAATTCTTGGGAATTCTTGTTGTTTATCACCAAAATTATTTCCTATATGTATGTATGTTGTGATGGATGCAAATTTTTCAAAATTTCCTAGTTCTTTTCCTAATTTTCAACAAGCAAAAATTAACATGAACAATTAGGATCAGGATAACTAGGCATATGCTATTTACATCATCCAATCACAACTTCTATCTAAAAATATACACCATGCAAAAGATGCAAAATGCAATAGATATAAACTATGAAGAAAATGCAATGCAACAATAAAAAACACTCCAAATATCTACAAGAGACATAATAAAAAAAGAAACAGAAACAAGGTGGTGTTCGGAAAAGAAAGTTTACGCCCCAAAATGACGAATCTTCCCCCACACTTAAGCGTTGCACGGTCCTCCGTGCACGAACACAATCCGGAGAGAATGTCTCTCAAGAGCTTCCACTGTCGGTTGGTGAATGCAGGGGCTCGGGTTTTGTGGAAATCACCAAGTACAAAGCATTCTTGGCATCTCCATCCTCGGTGTCCTCTTTCTCTTCCGGCTCCTTGCCTCCGCGTCTCATCCTTAAAAAGAAGGAATAAAGTATAATCAGGAATCACAGAGTAAGTAGCACAAAAATGGAAAGGGAAAGAGTAAATAAGCATCTAATTGAGGAAGTTTGTATAGTGGTGTGGAATACACACAACGGCCGTTAAAGTGGCATCCACACAATCAAAAAGTAAGAATGAGTTCCTCAATTAAATGGCCTAAGATGCAAGCAATGAATGAGCACCAATTAAGCACATGCAACTTAGGCAAGGACAATAAAAGTGAATTGAATGTGAAAATTATTGGATATTGAAGTTGTGCAAGTGAAAGTGCAAGATTAATATAAAATAGCACAACCAATAATAACCAATGCAATGATAAAGAGAACTACCTATTCATCCTTAAGAATAATCAAATAATCACATGGGAAGGTGTTTGCTACAAAAAGTGACAAGTCTTAATAAGAATCAAGTCAAGTCAACTCAAACAAATGCAAAGCATTAACAAGGAGCAAATACCTTGTGATGTGATTATATCGACTTAAAGACCATGATGAACAAGCAATTCCATTCAATTCACTAAATTCAATATGTACTTGTTAAAAATTACACCAAATAAGAGAGAAAAGTCGATTTCTAAATCAATTTGGTGCTTAGTAATTCAAGACAATGATCAAGCACATGATTGAAATTCCAATCCAAAACAACATCATAATCATTCAAAAATACACAGTTCTTGATTAGAATGCCAAACAAGGATGTATTCTAACACATATGGTCACGACAACATATGTATTAAGCAAAAAGTTCATTCAGGCATTTATGTGAAACACATGGAGTGTGGTGCATATATTCGCAAAATTCAAGTCAAAATTCAAATATCAACAACCCATAAATTAAAATTTGAACACTTGCAATGCATCAACAGACAAAGCAGTAAGCAAAATTTAAACTGAATAACCAAAGTTAAATAAAGAAAATAGAAATTAAGCAAGCAAATAAACAGAACAAAGAGGATTAAAACAAGAAAATTAAAAAGATGAAGGATGGAAAAGAAAGGGATAGGCAACAGTGGCACTTGTGTTAGCCACTGCGAGACTCACGACGACGGAGTTTGGCCGGAAAAGAGAAGAAAGAAAGAAGAAAAAGAAAGAAGGAAGAAGAGAGAAGAAGAAAGAGAAAGGGGAAAAGACCTGTGCGAACGCACAAGGTCGTGTGCGGACGCACGGGAAGAAGAGAGGGGGGTATGCGCGCACACAGAGGCATGCGGGCGCTGCGAGCAGAAGATGTATCGCAAGCTGTGCAGACGCACAAGCTGTGTGCGCTTGCAAAAAAGAGGAAAGACGACTGGGTTCTAATGCACAGCCTGTGCGTGCGCTGCGGCCAGGGGGATCGCTGCAAGCTGTGCGGGCGCACAGAACTATGCGCTCGCACAAGGGTTTTTTTTTTGAATAAAAATGATCATGTGTGTGTACGCACAGAGAGTCGTGCGCACGCACAAAATGAAAATGTGGTGGGGTGCACGTGCATGGTGGGTGCGAGTGCTGTGAACAGAGTGCATGCAATCAAGTGTGCAGACGCACACTGCTGTGCGTGCGCACAAGAAGTGAAAAATAGGGGAAGTGTGCGGACGCATGAAGCTGTGCGCACGCACAGAACTCTGTTTCTGCAACATTTTTAAAGCCTCTAAGGCACCAACCATGATAAGAATCAAAATTTTTCAACCCCAAAACACATCATTCTTTAAAAACACATGATCAAACATGAAATACAGCTAATTTAAACCTAGAATGCAATCAAATTAAGCTAATTAAAGAGGCAAAATTCAATAAACCAAACTAAAAGAAAGAGAGGTTGAAAAGATGTTACCATGGTGGGGTGTCTCCCACCTAGCACTTTGGTTTTAAGTCCTCAAGTTGGTCTTTTGAGTGAAGCTTGTGTCATGGTGGCTTATGCTTCCACTCATCTTTGGGTTGCCACCCATGTTTGTTCTTCAAGGATCCTTCGGGATCCCAAACGAAGTACATCAAGTTCCTAAGCAACCTCAAGCAAGAGTTTGGGATCCAAAATTGTTGGTTGTAGAGTTGAATGCCTGGATCCCACACTTTGGTTTCTTTATCACCCTCTTGTTGACCTTCACTTGAGCCTTTGAATGAACAACCTCTCCAAGCACCTTTTGAGCACCCACTTGAATGTTGGACTCCTCCAAAGTGGATCTTGCACCACTTATGCTTTGAACTCCTTTGGTAACCAACATTCAATCCTTCACCATTCAACGCTCCAGGAAGCATTTTAAGTTGATAATCCGTTTCCAAAAGAGCAAATTGATGTGGGCCTATGAAGCTCATTGAAGAAATTGTTACCCACTCAATTTGTCCTTGGGGTGGAGTTATCCTATTAAGCTCTTGCATATATGTCCCCACTTCTTGGATGATCACCTCTTCCACACCACCCTTTTCAAACTCTTCCATATCCCTTTCAAACTCAAGAGTGGAAGGCTCCTCAAGATCAATGAGGGGGTTGACCAAGGTAGACAAAAAATCATTGATGATGCAATTCACTTCTTAATCAAACTCTCTCAATTCTCTATTTACCTCTTCTCTATTTACCTCTTCCGGTTCACTAGCTCTACCTTCCTCCTCTTTTTGCGACTTTTGTTCTAGATCTTCTTTCTTCCCTTGAAGCTCTATGTTTTCCTCCTCTCTACGCTCCTTCGATGCTCTTCCACATTCCTCAAGGGGAATGTCTTGATTGCTTGAGCGTAGTAGGGTCAAGTGGTGGACCGCTTCGGCTATGGTGTCTATGAACTCCCCTTGCTTCCTTTGGAACCCTTTTTATTCTTGGAAGAATGCTTGAAGGTCTTGTTCTTCTTGGGGCAAGGGTTGGAAACTTTATATCGGGGTGAAAGAGAAGGTTCAAAAGTTGGGAGGAAGGTTGTATATGTAGGAGGTGTGTCTTGTGGGTGGGGATATTGAGGTGGTATATCAGGATGCGGTGGTTCATGTGGTTGGTAACAAGGTGTATAGACATTTTGATCCCATGGAGGTGTATGGTATGGTGCTTGAAGGTTTGGTGGTTGAGGGTTGTGTAGGGGGTGTCTTTTATATTCTTGGATTTGGTATTCACATAGGGGAGGGTTTGGCTTGTTGTAGTATGAGGGAGGTGTTTGCCATGAGTGTTGCTCATACACAATTGGATTCTCCCTAAATTAATTCTCCCACTCCATGAAGCAATCCCAATTTGGATTCATCATACCCTACAAAACACTCACAACCAAGCTCCAAGAAACAAGTGTGATAGCTCATAGAGAAGGTAGCAAATAAGAACAAAGGACATCAATAAACAAGAAAAGCAAAAACCTAAATATTAACAAAAACAACTAAATAACCAAAAAGTAAACTATTTACACTATCAACATATTTAGAACAACCAAAAGATAGCACTCAATTGCATCCCCGGCAATGGCGCCAAATTGATAGTGAACATTTCCGTCGACTAGGAATTTAATCTCAAAATAAGATTGGCGTTGTAAGTATAATTTCAAGCCAACAAGGAATGCTCAAATCAAATATTCCAATTCAAAACAAAACATATAACCGAGAGTAATCAAACCTCGGGTTGTTCTCCCTAGGACGCAATTGGAAGTGTTTCTCTTTCGGTTGTGAGGATAACGGGGGTTTTCAAGAAAGAAATGAAAGATTAAAAGAACGAAGCAATAAAAGAACCAAGAAATATCCAAAATTGATGTAAATGCAAGTAGAGAGAAATAAGACCAAAACTTAGTGAAAATGCTATAAATGTAATAAAAGAGCCTTGACTTGGGAATGAGGATCCAAGGAATCCTATCATCGCCATAACCACAACTATGGTAATTATGAAGAGTCAATCTCGCCTAGTCAACCCCAACCATCGAGGAGTAAGACAAGCAAGCATAATTGACCTTAATCCATAAGTCCTAGCTAACTTACCAAACTAATTGATTAAAAGCTAGCGTTAATAGAAACAAGAGTCAACTAACTACCTAAGAATTACCACTAAATGTCGGACATTATGACTCTAGTATCCTAAGAACTCAAACCACAAGCCAAGGTGGAAAAATCTACTCAAAATATAAAGTTGACATTTTCACAAACACCTTGTGTGCATGAAAGTAAAGCATGGGAAATTGCAAGGAAAATTATAAAACTATAATCAACTATTAACAAAATCAACAATAAACATCCAAACAAGCATAAAGAAATCAAGAAACATTAAATTCATCAATCAAAACTTTAAGAACTCAAAATTGTAATTATAAACAAAGTAACTTGAACTAAGAGAAATTGAAAGTATAAGTACTATAAAGAGGAAATTAAGAGTACTTACAATTAAAGATACTAAATCCAAGAGAAAAGCTTCTATAAAATACTACAATGGAAATGAAAATTAAACCCTAAGAGAGTGGTGCACGAAAATTACTTCACAATGTAATTTCGCACAACTAACCAGCAAGTGCACTGGGTCGTCCAAGTAATACCTTATGTGAGTAAGGGTCGAATCCCACGGAGATTGTTGGTATGAAGCAAGCTATGGTCACCTTGTAAATCTCAGTCAGGCGGATATAAAATAGTTATGTAGTTTTCGAAATGTAGTAATAAAAGAAGGATAGAAATACTTATGTAAATCATTGGTGAGAATTTCAGATAAGCGTATGGAGATGCAATTGTTCCTCTGAACCTCCGCTTTCCTGCTGTCTTCATCCAATCAGTCTTACTCCTTTCTATGGCTGGCTTTATGCAAGGGCATCACCGTTGTTAGTGGCTACATCCCCTCCTCTTGTGAAAATGGTCCAAGATGCCCTGTCACGGCACGGCTAATCATCTGAGGTTCCCGATCATGCTGGAATAGGATTCACCCTCCTTTTGCGTCTGTCACTACGCCCAGCACTCGCGAGTTTGAAGCTCGTCACAGTCATTCAATCATTGAATCCTACTCAGAATACCACAGACAAGGTTTAGACTTTCCGGATTCTCTTGAATGCCGCCATCATTCTAGCTTACACCACGAAGATTCCGATTAAGAGATCTAAGAGACACTCATTCAATCTAAGGTAGAACAGAAGTGGTTGTCAGGCACACGTTTATAGGGAATGATGATGATTGTCACGTTCATCACATTCAGGTTGAAGTACGAATGAATATCTTAGAAGCGAAATAAGATGAATTGAATAGAAAACAATAGTACTTTGCATTAATCTTTGAGGAACAGCAGAGCTCCACACCTTAATCTATGGAGTGTAGAAACTCTACCGTTGAAAATACATAAGTGAAAGGTCCAGGCATGGCCGAATGGCCAGCCCCCTAGAACGTGATCACAGGATCAGAATACAATCCAGGATGTCTAATACAATAGTAAAAAGTTCTATTTATATTAAACTAGTGGTGCACGAATTATGAATCACACTTTTCACAACTCGTACCACTGACCAGCAAGTGCACTGGGTCGTCCAAGTAATACCTCACGTGAGTAAGGGTCGAATCCCACGGAGATTGTTGGTTTGGAGCAATCTATGGTTATCTTGTAAATCTTAGTCAGGAAGTCAATTATGTTTATCATTTGAATTGCAAATAAACAATAGAGCATGGATTAAAGGTTACTTGTTATGCAGTAATGGAGAATATGTTGGAGTTTTGGAGATGCTTTGTCTTCTGAATCTCTGCTTTCCTCTGTCTTCTTGTTCATGCACGCACGTCCTCCTATGGCAAGCTGTGTGTTGGTGTATCTCCGTTGTCAATGGCTACCTTCCATCCTTCCAGTGAAAACTACGCTCACGCGCTCTGTCACAGCACGGCTAATCACCGGTTGGTTCTCGATCCGGTTGGAATAGGATTTACTATCCTTTTGCGTCTGTCACTAACGCCCAACCTTCAGGAGTTTGAAGCTTGTCACAGTCATTCAATCCTTGAATCCTACTCGGAATACCACAGACAAGGTTTAGACTTTCCGGATTCTCATGAATGCCGCCATCAGTTCTAGCTTATACCACGGAGATTCTGATTAAGGAATCTAAGAGATACTCATTCAATCGTATATAGAACGGAGGTGGTTGTCAGGCACACGTTCATGAATTGAGGAAGGTGATGAGTGTCACAGATCATCACCTCCATCACAGTTAAGCGCGAATGAACATCTTAGATAGGAACAAGCGTGTTTGAATGGAAAACAGAAATACTTGCATTAATTCATCGAGACACAGCAGAGCTCCTCACCCCCAACAATGGGGTTTAGAGATTCATGCCGTCAGAGAATACAAAGTTTAGATCTAAAATGTCATGAGGTACAAAATAAGTCTCTAAAAGTTGTTTAAATACTAAACTAGTAGCCTAGGTTTACAAAAAGTGAGTAGACTATGATGGATGATGCAGAGATCCACTTCTGGGGCCCACTTGGTGTGTGCTGGGGCTGAGATTTAAGCAAGTCACGTGCAGAGGCCTTTTGTGGAGTTGAACGCCAGTTTTTGTGCCAGTTTGGGCGTTCAACTCCAGCTTTTGATCCTTTTCTGGCGCTGGACGCCAGAATTGGGCAGAGAACTGGCGTTGAACGCCAGTTTATGTCATCTATCCTTGTGCAAAGTATGGACTATTATATATTGCCGGAAAGCCCTGGATGTCTACTTTCCAACGCAATTGGAAGCATGCCATTTCGAGTTCTGTAGGTCCAGAAAATCCACTTTGAGTGCAGGGAGGTCAGAATCTAACAGCATTAGCAGTCCTTTTTCAGCCTGAATCAGATTTTTGCTCAGCTTCTTCAATTTCAGCCAGAAAAATACCTGAAATTACAGAAAAACACACAACTCATAGTAAAGTCCAGAAATATGAATTTTTCCTAAAAACTAATGAAAATAGACTAAAAATTAACTAGAACATACTCAAAACTATATGAAATTAACCCCAAAAAGCATATAAAATATCCGCTCATCAACTAGCTACTAGGGTTTACAGAAGTAAGTAATTGATGCATAAATCCACTTCCAGGGCCCACTTGGTGTGTGCTTGGGCTGAGCTTGAATGTTACACGTGCAGAGGCTCTTTCTGGAGTTGAACGCCAGGTTGTAACGTATTTCTGGCGTTCAACTCTGGTTTATGACTTGTTTCTGGCGTTTAACTCCAAACAGCAGCATAGAACTGGCGTTCAACGCCCTTTTACGTCGTCTAAACTCGGCCAAAGTATAGACTATTATACATTGCAGGAAAGCCCTGGATGTCTACTTTCCAACGCAATTGGAAGCGCGCCATTTTGAGTTCTGTAGCTCTAGAAAATCTACTTTGAGTGCAAGGAGGTCAGAATCCAACAGCATCAGCAGTCCTTCTTCAACCTCTGAATATGATTTTTGCTCAAGTCCCTCAATTTCAGCCAGAAAATACCTGAAATCACAGAAAAACACACAAACTCATAGTAAAGTCCAAAAATGTAAATTTAACATAAAAACTAGTGAAAACATCCCTAAAAGTAACTAGATCCTACTAAAAACATACTAAAAACAATGCCAAAAAGCGTACAAATTATCCGCTCATCACAACACCAAACTTAAATTGTTGCTTGTCCCCAAGAAACTGAAAATCAAATAGGATAAAAAGAAGAGAATATACTATAAATTCCAAACTATCAATGAAACATAGCTTTAATCATATGAGCGGGACTTATAGCTTTTTGCCTCTTGAATAGTTTTGGCATCTCACTCTATCCATTGAAGTTCAGAATGATTGGCTTCTTTAGGAGCTCAGAGTTCAGATAGTGTTATTGATTCTCCTAGTTCAGTATGATGATTCTTGAACACAGCTATTTTATGAGTCTTGGCCGTGGCCCTAAGCACTTTGTTTTCCAGTATTACCACCAGATACATAAATGCCACAGACACATAATTGGGTGAACCTTTTCAGATTGTGACTCAGCTTTGCTGAAGTCCCCAATTAGAGGTGTCCAGGGTTCTTAAGCACACTCTTTTTTTGCTTTGGACCTTGACTTTAACCGCTCAGTCTCAAGTTTTCACTTGACACCTACACGCCACAAGCACATGGTTAGGGATAGCTTGGTTTAGCCGCTTAGGCCAGGATTTTATTCCTTTAGGCCCTCCTATCCACTGATGCTCAAAGCCTTGGGATCCTTTTTATTGCCCTTGCCTTTTGGTTTTAAGAGCTTTTGGCTTTTCTGCTTGCTTTTTCTTTTTCTTTCTATTTTTTTTTGCTATTTTTTTTCTCTTTTTTTTCTGCAAGCTTTGTTCTTTGCTGCTTTTTCTTGCTTCAAGAATCATTTTTATGATTTTTCAGATTATCAAATAACATGTTTCCTAGTCATCATTCTTTCAAGAGCCAACATATTTAACATTCTTAAACAACAACTTCAAAAGACATATGCACTGTTCAAGCATACATTTAGAAAACAAGAAGCATTGTCACCACATCAATATAATTAAACTAAGTTCAAGGATAAATTCGAAACTCATGTACTTCTTGTTCTTTTGAATTAAAACATTTTTCATTTAAGAGAGGTGATGGATTCATAGGACGTTCATAACTTTAAGACAAAGTTACTAACTACTAATGATCATGTAATGAAGACATAAACATAGATAAGCACTTCACATAGAAAACGAAAAACAGAGAATGTAAGAACAAGGAATGAGTCCACCTTAGTGATGGTGGCGTTTCCTTCTTGAGGAACCAATGATGTCATTGAGCTCTTCTATGTCTCTTCCTTGTCTTTGTTGCTCCTCCCTCATTGCTTTTTGATCTTCTCTTATTTCATGAAGGATGATGGAGTGCTCTTGATGTTCCACCCTTAGTTGTCCCATGTTGGAACTTAATTCTCCTAGGGAGGTATTGATTTGCTCCCAATAGTTTTGTGGAGGAAAATGCATTTGAGGCATCTCCGGGATCTCATGGTGATGAGATTCATGCGCCTCTTGAGCTCCATGAATGGGCTCTCTTGCTTGCTCCATCTTTTTCTTAGTGATGGGCTTGTCCTCTTTAATGAGGATATCTCTCTCTATGTCAATCCCAGCCGAATTGCATAGGTGGCAAATGAGGTGAGGAAAGGCTAACCTTGCCATAGTGGAGGACTTGTCAGCCACCTTGTAGAGTTCTTGAGGTATAATCTCATGAACTTCCACCTCTTCTCCAATCTTGATGCTATGGATCATGATGGCCCGGTCTATAGTAACTTCAGACCGGTTGCTAGTGGGAATGATTGAGCATTGAATGAACTCCAACCATCCTCTAGCTACAGGCTTAAGGTCCAGTCTTCTTAGTTGAACCGGTTTACCTTTTGAGTCAATCTTCCATTGAGCTCCTTCTACACATATGTCCATGAGGACTTGGTCCAACCTTTGATCAAAGTTGACTCTCCTTGTGTAGGGGCGTGCGTTCTCTTCCATGTTTGGCAAGTTGAACGCCAACCTCACATTTTCCGGACTAAAATCTAAGTATTTCCCCCGAACCATGGTGAGATAATTCTTTGGGTTCGGGTTCTTACTTTGATCATGGTTCCTAGTGATCCATGCATTAGCATAGAACTCTTGAACCATTAGGATGTCGACTTGTTGGATGGGGTTTGTTAGAACTTCCCAACCTCTTCTTTGAATTTCATGTTGGATCTCCGGATACTCATTTCTTTTGAGTTTGAAAGGGACCTCGGGGATCACCTTCTTCTTGGCCACAACATCATAGAAGTGGTCTTGATGGGCTTTGGAGACGAACCTTTCCATCTCCCATGACTCGGAGGTGGAAGCTTTTGTCTTCCCTTTCCCTTTTCTAGAGGATTCTCCGGTCTTAGGTGCCATCAATGGTAATGGAAAAACAAAAAGCTTATGCTTTTACCACACCAAACTTAGAATTTTGCTCGCCCTCGAGCAAGAGAAGAAAAAAAAGATGAAGAAGAAGAAGAAAAGATGGAGAAGAGGGGGGAGGTGTGTTTCGGCCAAGAAGAGAAGAGAAGGTTGTGTGGTGTGAAAATGAGGAAGAATGGAAGGCTTTATATAGGGAAGGGAGAGGGGTTAAGGTTCGGCCATTTAGGGTGGGTTTGGGTGGGAAATTGATTTTGAATTTTGAAGGTAGGTGGAGTTTATGAGGTAGGTTTATGGGGAAGAGTGGATGGATGTGAGTGGTGAAGAGATGATGGGGAAGAGAGATTGAGGTGATTGGTGAAGGGTTTTGGGGAAGAGTGTTTATGGGATTGTGTGAAAGAGGGGTGAGAAGAAGTGAGTGGAGGTAAGTGGGGATCCTGTGGGATCCACAGATCCTGAGGTGATCCTGTGGGGTCCACAGATCCTGAGGTGTTCAAGGATTTACAACCTTGCACCAAATTAGGCATGTAAAATGCCCTTGCACACAACTCTGGGCGTTCAGCGCCAGGTTGGTGCTTGTTCTGGGCGTTGACCGCCCATTTGTAGCCTATTTCTGGCGTTGAACGCCAGAACCATGCTTGTTCTGGGCGTTCAGCGCCAGCTCTCCTCCAGGGTGCATTTCTGGCGTTCAAACGCCCAGATGCTGCCCATTTCTAGCGTTCAGTGCCAGAACCATGCTCTGTTCTGGCGTTGAACGCCCAAAACATGCTTCTTACTGGCGTTTAAACGCCAGTAAGGTCTTCCTCCAGGGTGTGATTTTTCTTATGCTGTTTTTGATTCCGTTTTCAATTTTTATATTTATTTTGTGACTCCACATGATCATGAACCTATAAAGACATATAACTAAGAAAAATATAGTTAGATAAATAAATAAAAATTGGGTTGCCTCCCAACAAGTGCTTCTTTAATGTCAATAGTTTGATAGTGGGCTCTCATGGAGCCTCACAGATGTGCAGAGCTTTGTTGAGACCTCCCAACACCAAACTTGGAGTTTGGATATGGGGGTTTGACACCAACCTTAGAGTTTGGTTGTGGCCTCCCAACACCAAACTTAGAGTTTGACTGTGGGGGCTTTGTTTGACTCTACTTTGAGAGAAGCTTTTTATGCTTCCTCTCCATGGATGCAGAGAGAGATCCTTGAGTTGTAAACACAAGGTTATCCTCATTTAATTGAAGGATCAATTCTCCTCTGTCCCCATCAATCACAGCTCTTGCTGTGGCCAGGAAAGGTCTTCCTAGGATGATGGATTCATCCTCTTCCTTTCCAGTATCCAAGACTATGAAGTCAGTAGGGATGTAAAGGCCTTCAACCTTCACTAACACGTCCTCTACTTGTCCATAAGCCTGTTTTCTTGAATTGTCTGCCATCTCTAATGAGATTTTAGCAGCTTGCACCCCATAGATTCCCAGTTTCTCTATTACAGAGAGGGGCATGAGGTTTATTCCTGAACCAAGGTCACACAGAGCCTTAAAGATCATGGTGCCTATGGTATAAGGTATTATGAACTTTCCAGGATCCTGTCTCTTCTGAGGCAATGTTAGTTGATCCAGATCACTTAGTTCATTGGTGAACAAGGATCAATGCCAAATAATTTGGCATTTAGCTTCATGATTGCACCAAGGAACTTGGCAGTTTGCTCTTCAGTAGCATCCTCATTCTCTTCAGAAGAGGAATACTCATCAGAGCTCATGAATGGCATAAGGAGGTTCAATGGAATCTCTATGGTCTCTAGATGAGCCTCAGAGTCCTTTGGTTCCTTAGAGGGAAGCTCCTTATTGATCACTGGACGTCCCAGGAGGTCTTCCTCCTTGGGATTCACGTCCTCTCCTTTCCTTACAGGTTCGGCCATGGTGCATGTCAATGGCCTTGCATTCTCCTTTTGGATTCTCTTCTGTATTGCTTGGGAGAGTACTAGGAGGGATTTCAGTGATCCTTTTACTCAGCTGGCCCACTTGTGCTTCCAAATTTCTAATGGAAGACCTTGTTTCATTCATGAAACTTACAGTGGCATTGGATAGATCAGAGACTAAGTTTGCTAAATTAGAGGTATTTTGTTCAGAGTTCTCTGTCTGTTGCTGAGTGGATGATGGAAAAGGTTTATTATTGTTAAACCTGTTTCTTCCACCATTATTAAAGCCTTGTTGAGGCCTTTGATCCTTCCATGAGAGATTTGGATGATTTCTCCATGATGGATTATAGGTGTTTCCATATGGTTCAACCATGTAATTTACCTCTGCTATTGCAGGGTTCTCAGGATCATAAGCTTCTTCTTCATAAGAAGCCTCTTGAGTACTGTTGGATGCAGCTTGCATTCCATTCAGACTCTGAGAAATCATATTGACTTGCTGAGTCAATATTTTGTTCTGAGCCAATATGGCATTCAGAGTATCAACTTCAAGAACTCCCTTCTTCTGAGGCGTCCCATTACTCACAGGATTCCTCTCAGAAGTGTACATGAACTGGTTATTAGCAACCATGTCAATGAGTTCTTGAGCTTCTGCAGGCGTTTTCTTTAGGTGAATGATCCACCTGCAGAAGTATCCAATGACATCTTTGATAGCTCAGATAAACCATCATAGAATATATCCAGGATGGTCCATTCTGAAAGCATGTTAGAGGACACTTTTTGGTCAGCTGTTTGTATCTTTCCCAAGCTTCATAGAGGGATTCACCTTCTTTTTATCTGAAGGTTTGAACATCCACTCTAAGCTTGCTCAGCTTTTGAGGAGGAAAGAACTTGGCTAAGAAAGCCGTGACCAGCTTATCCCAAGAGTTCAAGCTGTCTTTGGGTTGAGAGTCCAACCACACTCTAGCTCTGTCTCTTATAGCAAAAGGGAAAAGCATGAGCCTGTAGACTTCAGGATCTACTCCATTAGTCTTAACAGTATCACATATCTGCAAGAATTCAGTTAAGAACTGAAAAGGATCTTTAGATGGAAGTCCATGAAACTTGCAGTTCTGCTGCATCAGAGAAACTAATTGAGGTTTCAGCTCAAAATTGTTTGCTCCAATGGCAGGAATGGAGATGCTTCTTCCATGTAAATTGGAATTTGGTGCAGTAAAGTCACCAAGCATTCTCCTTGCATTATTGTTGTTGGGTTCGGCTGCCATCTCCTTTACTTGTTCGAAATTTTCAATAAGGTTGTCTTTGGATTGTTGTAATTTAGCTTCTCTTAGTTTTCTCTTCAGAGTCCTTTTAGGTTCTGGATCAACTTCAACAAGAATGCCTTTTTCTTTGTTCCTGCTCATAAGAAAGAGAAGAGAACAAGAAAAGAAGAGGAATCCTCTATGTCACAGTAAAGAGGTTCCTTATTGTTAGTAGAAGAAGAAAAGGAATAGGGGTGAAGGAGAATGAAGAATCCAAACACAAGGGTAAGGATAGGAGCAGTGATGTGAGATGAAGAGAAGTGTTAGTAGATGAATAAATAAATAGAATAAGATGAGAGAGGGAGAATTTCGAAAATAATTTTTGAAAAAGAGTTAGTGATTTTCGAAAATAGTTTTTGAAAAAGGTTAGTAGTTTTTCGAAAATTAAAATAAAAAATCAAAATAATTAGTTAATTAAAAAGAATTTTTTTGAAAAAGAGGGAAGATATTTTCAAAAATTAGAGAGAGAGAGTTAGTTAGGTAGTTTTGAAAAAGGTAAGAAACAAACAAAAAGTTAGTTAGTTAGTTGAAACAAATTTTGAAAAGATAAGAAGTTAGGAAGTTAGAAAAGATATTTTGAAATCAAATTTTTGAAAAAGATAAGATAAGAAGATATTTTTGAAAAGATATGATTGTAATTAGTTTTTTTGAAAAAGATTTGATTTTTAAAATCACAATTAATGACTTGATTCATAAGAAATCACAAGATATGATTCTAGAACTCAAAGTTTGAATCTTTCTTAACAAGCAAGTAACAAACTTGAAATTTTTGAATCAAAACATTAATTGATGATGTTATTTTCGAAAATATGATGTAAAATTAAGAAAAAGATTTTTGAAAAATATTTTTGAAATTTTCGAAAATAACTAAAAAAAATTGAAAAAAGATTTGATTTTTGAAAAAGATTTTGAAAAAGATAAGATTTTTAAATTAAAAATTTGATTTGACTCATAAAAACAACTAGATTTTTAAAAATTTTTGAAAAAGTCAAATCTAATTTTTGAAATTTTAAGAGAGAAAAAGGGAAAGATATTTTTTTGATTTTTGAATTTTTTAACGATGAGAGAGAGAAACATGAAAATGATGCAATGCATGAGAATTTTAGATCAAAACATGTGATGCATGCAAGAATGCTATGAATGTCAAGATGAACACCAAGAACACTATGAAGATCATGATGAACATCAAGAGCATATTTTTGAAAAATTTTTAATGCAAAGAAAACATGCAAGACACCAAACTTAGAAATCTTTAATGCTTAGGCACTAAGAATTCAAGAATGCATATGAAAAACACCATACAACAAAAATCAAGAAAACATCAAGATCAAACAAGAAGACTTACCAAGAACAACTTGAAGATCATGAAGAACACTATGAATGCATGAATTTTCGAAAAATGCAATATGAATATGCAATAGACACCAAACTTATAACTTGACTCAAGACTCAAACAAGAGACACAAAATATTTTTGATTTTTATGATTTTATGATTTTTTTGTACTTTCTTTTAATTTTTTTTCGAAAATCATTAAAAAAAAAGAAAAATAAGGATTCAAAATTTTTAATATGAATTCCAGGAATCTTGCCATGTTAGTCTAAAGCTCCAATCAAAGGGTCAGGCATGGCTTAATAACCAGCCAAGCTTTAGAATGGATTTACATCCATTGAGGTGATTAGTTGAAGACCAATCCCAAAGGAGTTTGGGTATGGCTTTACAGCCAGATAGGATTCAACATGTTACCATGAAACTCTAGAATTCATTCGTGAAAGTTTTGAAGCCATAGAATAATTTATTTTTGAAAACATTATTTTTATAAATTTTTTTTTGAAAATATTTTTTGGAAAAAACGAAAAAGAAGAAAATATTTTTGAAAAATTTTTGAAAACTTTTTAAAAACAAAATAAGAAGAAAATTACCTAATCTGAGCAACAAGATGAACCGTCAGTTGTCCAAACTCGAACAATCCCCGGCAACGGCGCCAAAAACTTGGTGTTGTTGCCGGATCAAACTTGGCATTGATGTTACCGGACCAAAAGCTTGCCGAAAACTCGAACAATCCCCGGCAACGGCGCCAAAAACTTGGTGCACGAAAATTACTTCACAATGTAATTTCGCACAACTAACCAGCAAGTGCACTGGGTCGTCCAAGTAATACCTTACGTGAGTAAGGGTCGAATCCCACGGAGATTGTTGGTATGAAGTAAGCTATGGTCACCTTGTAAATCTCAGTCAGGCAGATATAAAATAGTTATGTAGTTTTCGAAATGTAGTAATAAAAGAAGGATAGAAATACTTATGTAAATCATTGGTGAGAATTTCAGATAAGCGTATGGAGATGCAATCGTTCCTCTGAACCTCCGCTTTCCTGCTGTCTTCATCCAATCAGTCTTACTCCTTTCTATGGCTGGCTTTATGCAAGGGCATCACCGTTGTCAGTGGCTACATCCCCTCCTCTTGTGAAAATGGTCCAAGATGCCCTGTCACGGCACGGCTAATCATCTGAGGTTCCCGATCATGCTGGAATAGGATTCACCCTCCTTTTGCGTCTGTCACTACGCCCAGCACTCGCGAGTTTGAAGCTCGTCACAGTCATTTAATCATTGAATCCTACTCGGAATACCACAGATAAGGTTTAGACTTTCCGAATTTTCTTGAATGCCGCCATCATTCTAGCTTACACCACGAAGATTCCGATTAAAAGATCTAAGAGACACTCATTCAATCTAAGGTAGAACGGAAGTGGTTGTCAGGCACACGTTCATAGGGAATGATGATGATTGTCACGTTCATCACATTCAGGTTGAAGTACGAATGAATATCTTAGAAGCGAAATAAGATGAATTGAATAGAAAACAGTAGTACTTTGCATTAATCTTTGAGGAACAGCATAGCTCCACACCTTAATCTATGAAGTGTAGAAACTCTACCGTTGAAAATACATAAGTTAAAGGTCCAGGCATGGCCGAATGGCCAACCCCCTAGAACGTGATCACAGGATCGGAATACAATCCAGGATGTCTAATACAATAGTAAAAAGTTCTATTTATATTAAACTAGCTACTAGGGTTTACAGAAGTAAGTAATTGATGCATAAATCCACTTCCGGGGCCCACTTGGTGTGTGCTTGGGCTGAGCTTGAATGTTACACGTGCAGAGGCTCTTTCTGGAGTTGAACGCCAGGTTGTAACGTATTTCTGGCGTTCAACTCTGGTTTGTGACTTGTTTCTGGCGTTCAACTCCAGACAGCAGCATAGAACTGGCGTTCAACGCCCTTTTACGTCGTCTAAACTCGGCCAAAGTATGGACTATTATCCATTGATGGAAAGCCCTGGATGTCTACTTTCCAGCGCAATTGGAAGCGCGCCATTTTGAGTTCTGTAGCTTCAGAAAATCCACTTTGAGTATAGGGAGGTCAGAATCCAACAGCATCAGCAGTCCTTCTTCAACCTCTGAATATGATTTTTGCTCAAGTCCCTCAATTTCAGCCAGAAAATACCTGAAATCATAGAAAAACACACAAACCCATAGTAAAGTCCAGAATTAACATAAAAACTAGTGAAAACATCACTAAAAGTAACTAGATCCTACTAAAAACATACTAAAAATAATGCCAAAAAGCGTACAAATTATCCGCTCATCAGAGAGCAAAGCTACAATACTCCTACTCCTACTCCTAATTACTCTCCAAAACTATCTAAGTGAGCTCTAACCTAATGTGTTGATTCTCCCCTTATATAGCACTTTCATATCAGCCTTCAAGCCTTCCAAAATGGGCCAAGACACCTCCAAATTCGCACAGCACATGTTTCATTAATGCAATCACGTGCAGGGACCTGTGTGGATGCACAGACGTGTGCGTCCGCACACTCGGCTGAAAGTTGACCTGTGTGTACGCACACATAGAAATTCTCGCTTGTGCGCGCGCACGCAAGGCTGTGCGCACGCACACTTTGCTGTGTGTGCTTTTCCTTGTTTTCTTCATGTTTTCTCCCTTGTGCATGCTTTCTTCCACTTTTGCCTAACTATTCTTGCCTCCAAGGCCTGAAATCACTCACAAACCATATCACGGTATCGAATGACATAAAAGTGGGATTAAATTGCTCTATTAAAGCACAAAATTGCATGTTTTCACATTTAGGATCAAATTAGGGGCAAAACACAAAAGTATGCTATTTGATGCTTAAGTGTGAGTTCATGTGCTAGAATCTATCCAATTTGAGTCAAAATATACCATCAAATATGGACTCATCAGCCTACTAGCCATATACAGACATACAGAACCAGACAGTAAACATAGTTTGTACATGTTTTGCTATCTCAATACATGCCTCTAGGCAAAATAAAATACAAAAGTGAGATATATATATATAAACAAAATAAACCAAAAAGACTCCAAAAGGTATCATGATCCTCCACTTCTGTCACCATCAGAGCAACTCATCGAGGTGGGTTACGACCTACATCTGAAAAACACAATAGAAATATGGTATGAGAATCGGAGGTTCTCAGCATGGTAACAGTACCCAGTGATGTAGGATATAAGACCCCGGGACGCCAAAGGCAATCCTAAGCTCCATATCCATCACAATATTTCATCTTAAAGCATACTAAAACCATAAAGCATATATACATAAGTCTTATCATGACTTAAAACATTAATAGCATATAAAGGGAAATCTAACTTAGGGGATTACTAACTAAACTATTCACCGCTATCCCACAGCCTATGCCATCCAACCCTCCGTGTGATCCTATCACCACCGCCTACCTAACCTCCTCAAAGTCCATACAAACACAGATAATACAAGCAAGTAAAACACAGATAATATTCAAATATATAGCAAGTAATTCAAGAAGCAAGTAAGCATATTATACATTTAGGCAAACTCAAGTAATCAAAGCAAACAAGCACATAAGAGATGCATATGATGAATGTCTATCCCATTGGCTCGTGATATCACTTGTCGGTCCATGAATGCCAACCCGACACATCCTTTCAGATGTAGCTTTTTTGCCACTCCCATGGGTATAGTTCCAGGCACACTCTGTTCACCCACGGATATAGTGTCGGGCACACTTGCCTGCGTAACCCAAGGATATAGTGCCTGGCACACTCTTTGATGACTTGCATTATCGACCCTTTTTTCTTATATAAAAGGACCATAAAAAGAGCATAATCTCATTAATCAATGCAATTTCATGAACCAAATGATATATATTATAGTACATTACTTTGAAATAGGTTTGTGTTGAATTTCAGGTGAAAAGAGCAAAAAAAGGGGAAGGAAACAATAAATAAAGCTGGGCATGCCACTTGAAACACTGGGCGTAGCACGCCAAGCTTTTGAAGCCAAATCTCAAAGAGGGCATGGCACTTGGTGCTATGGGCGTGGCACGCCAAGTTTGTGAAGACAAGTCTCAAAGAGGGCGTGGCACTTGGTGCTATGGGCGTGGCACGCCAAGTTTGTGAAGACAAGTCTCAAAGAGGGCGTGCCACTTGGTACTATGGGCGTGGCACCCCATGTTTTTGAAGCCAAGTCTCAAAGAGGACATGCCACTTGGTGTTTTAGGTGTGGCACGCTAGGCTTAAGTTTCAGAGGAGTAATTTTGAGCCCCACTATGGGCGTGGCACGCCAAAAAGTGGGCGTAGCACGCCGGGGCATATGCCAGCCTGACCTCCTCTCATTTAAATGAGGATATCTTGAGCTACACAACTCCAAATGGAGTGATTTTAGTGCCATTAGAAAGTAGACATCCAGGGCTTTCCAACCATATATAACAATTTATTATGGTCACTGGAATTGGAGAAGATATTGACCCGCAAAACATAAAGATAAAAACACGTCACTGCAGAGTTACCAGCCTGACCTCTTCATTTTCAAAGGAACATAACTTGAGTTGTAGAGGTCCAAATGATCTGATTTTGGTGGAGTTGGAAAGCTGACATCAGGGGCTTTCCAACGATATATAACACTCTAGGGTGGACGTGAAAAAGGCCATTATTTCAGCGTTGCAAAACTTGGGCGTGCCACTTGATATCGAAGGCGTGGCACGCCAGCTCTATTTTCATAATGGGCGTGGCACGCCAGTTCTAATGGCCAGAGAGCAAGATTTTGTGCATCATTAAAAGTGTGGCATGCCAAAGAGTGGGTGTGGTATGCCAGTTTCATAACATATGGGCGTGGCACGCCAAGAAGTGGGTGTGGCACGCCAAGAAGTGGGTGTGGCACGCCGAGGTACTTGACAGACTGACCTACCCACATTCAAATGGTCATAACTTGAGCTACAGGGGTCCAAATGAGTTGATTCTAGTGGTGTTGGAAAGCTAAAATCCAGGGCTTTCCAAAAATATATAATAATTCATAGTGGACATTCAATTTGAGGCCCAAACAACTCCATATTTTTAGCGTGTCAAACGGGACACAATCCAAAGAGCAAAATCAAGTGGGAGTGGCACTTGAAACCACACGCCAACTTCTCCCTACAGCCTACAACCTTCAACCAAGCCCACTCCAACTCTCATTCAAGCCACAATTGTCAACCAATCAAGGCTACAAGAAGCATTTAGAATAGTTTATTTTCATTTCATTGTAATTTGCTTTTAATTTCATTTAAGTTTGTAATTTAGGAGAGTCTATATAAAGGCCTTAGTTTCCTAGAATTAGGTATGCTAGATTGGGGGAGTCTTCGGACCCTTTTTGTTCACCATCAGCTTCCTTTCTTTTCTTTATTACTTTTGTAAATATCTTTTAGTTATGAATTACTAACTCTTTCCATTGGGAAAGAGAGCTCTATTGCTATTTGATGGATTGATTATTTTTATTCTTCTTCTCCTATTCATCTCCCTTTGATTTACTTGAAAGAATTTTGTTCTTGATTCTAGAATTCAATTATCTTGGAAAAGAGATTGAATGTAATTGGGTTTTATGGGAACCTTGGAAGAGGAAACATAAAACCATGCTTGAAATTCTTTCTCACACTTGAATAGATTTGGGTTTTGGTGATTGGATATGGTGAAATATAATCCACCCACTATTTGGATCTAGGAAAGTGTGTGGTATAATCAGGGACCATTCTTCATCTCTTCTCATGAGCAATTAGACCAAAGAATTGGCTATTGATCAAGATTTGAGAGATTGAATCACCAAGGGATTGGGGTTCAATCAATCATGATTGCCAAGAGGTCAATGAGTTGCATGATTGAAGATGAGATGAAATCAATTAATCTGGAGAATGCAATATCTCTTGATCCCAATGTTTATTTTATCTTTCTTTCTTTTATTTACTTTATGGTTATTTACATTTTCTGTGCTTTATATTTCCAGCACTTTACTTTCTTGTACTTTACTTTCCTTGCCATTTACTTTCTTGCACTTTATTGCTTTCCTTTACTTTCATGCAATTTACATTTCTTGTTTGCTTATCACTTCAATATGAATAGTCTAACTAGAATAATCAACTAACTATTGTTTGCTTTAATCCGTTAATCTCTGTGGGATTCGGCCCCACTCCTAGTGGGTTATTACTTGACGAAATTTGGTGCGCTTGCCAAAGAACAGATTCATTATATGTGGGTAGTGAATTTCAGTCAACAAGTTTTATGGCGCCATTGCCGAGGATTAATTGTGATTAACAAACTACCAGTTGGTTGATTACCTAGATTAGACACTTTTTTTTTCTTTTTTGTTTTTGTCATTTAATTTCTTTTAATTTTCTCTTGCTAGTAAGGTGTTTGTGTTATTACCTCACTAAGAATCCCTCATCTGTGACAATGGGGATTCCAATTTCTTTTGGTGAATATTGTTTGAGACAAAGCATTTTGCAAGTAAAAATGGAGTCTACCTCACATTTTGATCAATCATGTCATACGGGATATTGCCCACCACCACAAAATGATTCAAGTCATTATCCTAATGGTGGCTGGGAATATCACCAAGGAATGATAGAGTATGAGCAATCAATGAAATGGAATACCTTCTAGAGCCACAAAATAGTTCATATTGTTATGACAACTACAGAAATTTTGGCTTTGGAAGGAATTTTAATGCTGCATACCCCATTCTTCAAGGACTATCATCCCGTAATTGTACAACCTATGCACCTCCACAAAATCTTCTAGAATTTTCAATAGAAGAACTCTCCAAGAGATATCTCTTTATTGCCCAACTCAGTGAGTTTTTAAGGCAAAATGTAAGAGAGGTGATTGAAGATATGAAAATCTCAAGGAGAAATCAAGAAGAGCAAATGAGACAATTGGCACAACATTTTATTGATGAACCAACCAATGTCTTCCCTTGGCCAGGGGAAGAATATCATGCCATCAGTCTAAGGAGTGGAGAAGTGCTTAATGAGGGTGAAAATGAGGAATTGGTAGAGCAAGAAGAAGAGAGCTTTTTACCAAGTGAGCCACCATTCCAAGAAGCTCTTGATGAAGAGGACACTCCAACCATCCCACAACAACCAAGTTCTGAAAACAAAGAAGTGAAGGCAATCAAAAAAAGCACTAAAAAGAGGATGATGACCAAGAAAAAAAGGATAATATCCATGAAGAAGAGGTCAACCAAAAGGCTTCCCACCCCTACCCCAACAAGCAAGTCCACTCAAGCTAACAACAAAAGAAAGCTTGTTGGGAGGCACTCAAAACAGGGGACATCAACTGGCTCATCTTTCCTCTTGAGGTCATCCCTCTTAACAAACTGGAAGAAGAGGAAGAAAGTTGAGAATAACATGTCAAGCTAATGACATTAAAAGAGTGCTTGTTGGGAGGCAACCCAACCGTAGGTAACATTTTCTTTCTTTACTTAGTTTACTTTCAATAACTTGACATATGATTGCATTCTAAGTTTGGTGTTGCCATGTGATGAGCGGATATTTTATACGCTTTTTGGGGTTAATTTCATATAGTTTTTAGTATGTTTTAGTTAGTTTTTAGTTTATTTTCATTAGTTTCTAGGCAAAATTCATATTTCTGGAATTTACTATGAGTTTGTGTGTTTTTCTGTAATTTCAGGTATTTTCTGGCTGAAATTGAGGGAGCTGAGCAAAAATTTGATTCAGGCTGAAAAAGGACTGCTGATGCTGTTGGATCCTGACCTCTCTGCACTCGGAATGAAATTTCTGGAGCTACAGGAGTCCAATTGACGCGCTTCCAATTGCGTTGGAAAGTAGACATTCAGAGCTTTCCAACAATATATAATAGTTTATACTTTTCTCAAGGATAGATGACATAAACTGGCGTTCAACGCCAGTTCCATGTTGCAGTCTGGCGTCCAGCGCCAGAAACACGTTACAAGTTGGAGTTCAACGCCAGAAACAGGTTACAGCCTGGCGTTGAATGCCCAAAACAGCCCAGGCACGTGAGAAACTTTAGTCTCAGCCCCAGCACACAACAAGTGGGCCCCATAAGTGGATTTCTACACTATCTATCATAGTTTACTCATTTTCTGTAAAACTAGGTTACTAGTTTAGTATTTAAACAACTTTTAGAGACTTATTTTGTATCTCATGACATTTTTAGATCTAAATTTTGTACTCTTTGACAGCATGAGTCTCTAAACTCCATTGTTGGGGGTGAGGAGCTCTGCTGTGTCTCGATGAATTAATGCAAGTATTTCTGTTTTCCATTCAAACATGTGTGTTCCTATCTAAGATATCCATTCGCACTTCAACATGAATATGATGAACGTGACAATCATCATCATTCCCCCACGAACGCGTGCCTGACAACCACTTCCATTCACCGTAGAATGAATGAATATCTCTTGGATCTCTTAATCAGAATCTTCGTGGTATAAGCTAGATTGATGGCAGCATTCAAGAAAATCCGGAAAGTCTAAACCTTGTCTGTGGTATTTCGAGTAGGATTCAAGGATTGAATGACTGTGACAAGATTCAAACTCGCGAGTGCTGGGCGTAGTGACAGACGTAAAAGGATAGTAAATCCCATTCCGGTACGATTGAGAACCTGGAGATGATTAGCCGTGCGGTGACAGCGCACCTGGACCCTTTTCACTGGAAGGATGGATGGTAGCCATTGACAACGGTGATCCACCGACACACAGCTTGCCATAGGAGGACGTGCGTGTGTGAATCAGGAAACAGAGGAAAGCAAAATTTCAGAAGATAAAGCATCTCCAAAACTCTAACATATTCTCCATTACTGCATACAAGTATAATTTGTGTTCTGCCCTTCTTACTTTTTACAGTTCAAATTAAGAATTATTATTGATATTATATCCTGACTAAGAGTTACGACATAACCATAGCTTACTTCAAGCCAACAATCTCCGTGGGATCGACCCTTACTCATGTAAGGTATTACTTGGACGACCCAGTGCACTTGCTGGTTAGTTGTGCGAAGTTGTAAGAGAGTAATGTGAACATTAACATTACAATTTCGTGCACCAAGTTTTTGGCGCCGTTGCCGGGGATTGTTTGAGTTTGAACAACTGACGGTGAATCCTGTTGCTTAGATTAGGAAAATTTTGTCTTTTGGGTCAGAGTCTTTTATATTCTTTTCAAAAAAAAAAATAAAAATAAAAATAAAAATAATATTTTTTCTTAGTTATTAAAAATATTTTTCAAAACAAGTGTTATATTTACTGCCCATTTGGCTAGAGCGTTGGTCTGTGTTCTTGGTAAATTGGGTACCTTCTTTTTAAAATTTTTTTTCAAAAATAAGTTTTACATTAAATCTTGTGCCAAACTTTAAGTTTGGTGTTTTCTTGTTGATTTTTCTTTGGTTTTCGAAAAAATCTTATTTTGGTTTTCTAAAAATTTTAAGTTTGATGTTCTTTCTTCATGTTCTTGTGTTCTTGTGAATCTTCAAAGTGTTCTTGAGTTTTCCTTGTGTCTTGATCTTAAAATTTTTAAGTTTGGTGTTCCTTGGTATTTTCCCTCCAAAATTTTCAAAAATAAGGAGCATTAGATCTAAAAATTTTAAATCTTGTGCTATCTTATTGTTTTTCTCTCTCCTCTTTAAATTCAAAAATATCTTTTCTCTCTATTTTAAAGCAAATTTTCGAAATTTACCTTTAAAATTCAGATTTTCATTTCAAAATTTAAAATATTTTTCAAAAATCATCATATCCTTTTCAAAACTTCCTAACCACTTTCTCTCTCCTCATTTTTTCGAAAATCTTCACCCATTTTTATTTATTTTATTTTCGAAATAAATAAATAAATAAATAAATAAATAAATAAATAAAAATAAATTTTTTATTACATCATCTCCCTTTCTCCATCATGGATCTAAGTGGAAATGAACAGTCCAGAAGGACTCTGGGGTCATATGCTAACCCATCTACTGCTTCATATGGGAGTAATATCTGCATACCCTCCATTGGAGTCAGTAGCTTTGAGTTGAATCCTCAGCTCATTATCATGGTGCAGCAAAGCTGCCAGTATTCTGGTCTTCCACAGGAAGAACCTACAGAGTTTCTGGCACAGTTTTTACAAATTGCTGACACAGTACATGATAAGGAAGTAGATCAGGATGTCTACAGATTATTACTGTTTCCATTTGCTGTAAAAGACCAAGCCAAGAGGTGGCTAAATAACCAACCTAAGGCTAGCATAAGGACATGGAAACAGCTGACAGAAAAATTCCTGAATCAATACTTTCCTTCAAAACGGATGACACAGCTAAGGTTTGACATCCAAGGCTTTAAACAAGGAGATAATGAATCTCTTTATGATGCCTGGGAGAGATACAGAGAGATACTACGAAAATGCCCCTCTGAAATGTTTTCAGAGTGGGTTCAGTTAGACATCTTATATTATGGGCTTACAGAAAGAGCTCAGATCTCTCTAGATTACTCAGCTGGTGGATCTATCCACATAAGAAAGACAATTGAAAAAGCTCAAGAGCTCATTGATACAGTTGCCAGAAATTAGCATCTGTACCTAAGCAGTGACCCTTCCATGAAAGAAGAGGTTAAAACAGTAACTGCTGAACTCAGTTCTGTAGAACAAGCTGCTGAATTCAATCAGCAATTGGACTTTCTAACACAACAGTTAGCCGAATTCAAATATAGACTACAAGAGACAAGGATGGCTAATATAAATATGGAAGAACAATTGAAGCAAACAAAACAGCAGCTGTCAAAACAAATAACAGAAGAATGCCAAGCAATTCAATTAAGAAGTGGGAAAACATTAAATACCCCACCTCAAGGCAGCAGGAAGCCAAGAAATGAGCAAACCACCCAAAATCCATCTGAGGACAGTAAGAGCCCAGGAAAAAATAATTCGGGCATTAAAACGCCAGAAATTGGGTGGAAGGCTGGCGCTGAACGCCCAGACGATGCTCAGGACTGGCGTTCAACGCCAGAAACAAGCAAGGAACTGGCGTTGAACGCCCAAAGGAAGCACAGTTCTGGCGTTTAGACGCCAGGAACAGATGAGGAATTGGCGTCTAACATCCCTCCAGCTTCTAACTCTGGCCCTCAAATGCCAGAGAGGGATCAGACACACACAAGTGCTGATGACAACCCCTCTAAAAAGGCTTCTTCAACTATTTATGTAGGAAATAAACCTACAGCAACCAAGGTTGAGGAATATAAAGCCAAGATACCTTATTCTCAAAAACTCCACCAAGAGGAGCAGGATAAGCAATTTGCTCGCTTTGCAGATTATCTCAGGACTCTTGAAATTAAGATTCCGTTTACAGAGGCACTTGAGCAAATACCTTCTTATGCCAAGTTCATGAAAGAGATCTTGAGTCATAAGAAGGATTGGAGAGAAACTGAAAGAGTTCTTCTCACTGAAGAATGCAATGCAGTCATTCTGAAAAGCTTTCCTGAAAAGCTTAAAGATCCCAGAAGCTTTCTAATACCATGCACATTAGAGGGAAATTGCACCAGGACAGCTTTATGCGATCTTGAGGCAAGCATCAACTTAATACCTGCATCCACTATCAGAAAGCTTGGTTTAACTGAAGAAGTTAAACCAACCCGGATATGTCTCCAACTTGCTGATGGCTCCATTAAATACCCATCAGGCGTGATTGAGGACATGATTGTCAGGGTTGGGCCATTTGCCTTTCCCACTGACTTCGTAGTGCTGGAGATGGAGGAGCACAAGAGTGCTACTCTCATTCTAGGAAGACCTTTCCTAGCAACTGGACGAACTCTCATTGATGTCCAAAAGGGGAAAGTCACTCTGAGAGTCAATGAAGATGAGTTTAAGTTGAATGCTGTCAATGCCATGCAGCATCCAGACACACCAAAAGACTGCATGAAAGTTGATCTTATTGACTCTTTGGTAGAAGAGATCAACATGGCTGAGAGTCTCGAATCAAAGCTGGAAAACATCTTTAAAGATGTTCCACCTGATCTAGAGGATTCAGAGGAATTGAAAGAGTCTCTGAAATTTCCTCAGGAAGAGGAAAAACCTCCTAAATCCGAGCTCAAACCATTACCACCATCCCTAAAATATGCATTTCTGGGAGAAGGTGATACTTTTCCAGTGATCATAAGCTCTGCTTTAAATCCACAGGAAGAGGAAGCACTAATTCAAGTGCTAAGGACACACAAGACAGCTCTTGGGTGGTCCATAAGTGACCTTAAGGGCATAAGCCCAGCTAGATGCATGCACAAGATCTTATTGGAAGACAATGCTAAGCTAGTGGTTCAACCACAGAGGCGGCTAAATCCAACCATGAAGGAAGTGGTGCAGAAAGAGGTCACTAAATTACTGGAGGCTGGGATTATTTATCCTATTTCAGATAGCCCCTGGGTGAGTCCTATTCAAGTTTTCCTTAAAAAGGGAGGCATGACAGTGGTTCATAATGAAAAAAATGAACTGGTTCCTACAAGAACAGTTACAGGGTGGTGCATTTGTATTGATTACAGAAGGCTCAATACAGCCACCAGAAAGGATCATTTTCCTTTACCATTCATAGACCAGATGCTAGAAAGACTAGCAGGTCATAATTATTACTGATTTTTAGATGGCTATTCAGGCTACAACCAAATTGCAGTAGATCCCCAGGATCAAGAGAAAACAGCATTCACATGTCCATCTGGAGTATTTGCTTACAGAAGGATGCCTTTTGGGCTGTGTAATGCGCCTGCAACCTTTCAGAGATGCATGCTCTCTATTTTCTCTGATATGGTTGAAAAATTTCTGAAAGTCTTCATGGATGACTTCTCAGTATATGGAGACTCATTCAGCTCCTGTCTTGATCACCTGACACTGGTTTTGAAAAGATGCCAAGAGACCAACCTGGTTTTAAACTGGGAAAAATGTCACTTTATGGTGACTGAAGGGATTGTCCTTGGGCATAAAATTTCAAACAAGGGAATAGAGGTGGATCAAGCTAAAATAGAGGTAATTGAAAAATTATCACCACCTGCCAATGTTAAGGCAATCAGAAGCTTTCTGGGGCATGCAGGATTTTATAGGAGATTTATAAAGGATTTTTCAAAAATTGCAAAACCTCTAAGCAACCTGCTAGCTGCTGACACACCATTTGTGTTTGACACAGAGTGTCTGCAGGCATTTGAAACTCTGAAAGCTAAGCTGGTCACAGCACCAGTTATCTCTGCACCAGACTAGACATTACCGTTCGAATTAATGTGTGATGCCAGTGATCACGCCATTGGTGCAGTACTGGGGTAGAGGCATGACAAGCTTCTGCATGTCATTTATTATGCTAGCCGTGTTTTGAATGATGCCCAGAAAAATTACACAACCACAGAAAAAGAATTGCTTGCAGTGGTTTATGCCATTGACAAGTTTAGATCATACTTAGTAGGATCAAAAGTGATTGTGTACACAGATCATGCTGCTCTTAAATATCTACTCACAAAGCAGGATTCAAAACCCAGACTCATAAGATGGGTGTTACTTCTGCAAGAGTTTGATATAGAAATAAGAGACAGAAAAGGGACAGAAAACCAAGTGGCTGACCATCTGTCCCGGATAAAACCAGTGGAAGGGACGTCCTCCCCCTCTATTGAGATCTCTGAAACCTTTCCGAATGAGCATTTGTTCGCCATTCAGGAATTACCATGGTTTGCAGACATTGCAAACTACAAAGCTGCAAGGTTCATTCCCAAGGAGTACAGCAGGCAACAAAAGAAAAAATTAATTACTGATGCAAAGTACTACTTGTGAGATGAACCCTATCTCTTTAAGAGATATGTAGACGGAATAATCCGTAGGTGTGTGCCTAGAGAAAAAGCGCAGAGGATCCTATGGCATTGCCATGGATCACAATATGGAGGCTATTTCGGAGGTGAGCGAACAGCCACCAAGGTCCTCCAATGTGGTTTCTACTGGCCTACACTCTATAGAGATTCCCGAGAGTTTGTACGTAACTGTGATAGTTGCCAGAGAGCTGGTAATTTGCCTCATAGTTATGCCATGCCTCAACAAGGAATCTTGGAGATTGAGTTGTTTGATGTATGGGGAATTGATTTCATGGGGCCTTTCCCACCATCATACTCAAACATTTATATTCTGGTGGCAGTTGACTATGTATCAAAATGGGTAGAGGCCATTGCCACACCCACCAATGATACTAAAACAGTACTAAAGTTCCTCCAGAAACACATATTCAGCAGATTTAGTGTCCCTAGGGTACTAATCAGTGATGGGAGCACTCACTTCTGCAACAAACAGCTTTACTCTGCCATGGTCCGGTATAGGATTCGCCATAAGGTGGCAACTTCATATCATCCACAGATAAATGGGCAAGCTGAAGTCTCTAACAGAGAACTAAAAAGAATCCTGGAACGGACTGTAAGTACCCGTAGAAAGGATTGGGCACGAAGCTTGGATGATGCTTTGTGGGCTTACAGAACAGCATTCAAGACTCCCATAGGGACCTCTCCTTACCAACTTGTGTATGGTAAGGCTTGTCACCTGCCCGTGGAACTGGAACATAAGGCCTACTGGGCAACCAGATTCCTTAACTTTGATGCCAAATTAGCTGGAGAGAAAAGATTGCTCCAGCTAAATGAGCTAGAGGAATTCAGATTCACTGCTTTCGAAAATGCCAAGCTTTACAAAGAGAAATAAAAAAGGTGGCATGACAGAAAGCTGTCATCTAGAATCTTTGAACCAGGACAAAAGGTTCTGTTGTTTAACTCTAGGCTCAAGCTATTTCCCGAGAAACTGAAGTCCCGGTGGAGAGGACCATATGTGATTATAAGTGTATCACCATATCGTTATGTGGAGCTTCAAGATATTGATTCTGATAAGAAGTTCATTGTTAATGGACAGAGAATCAAGCACTATCTTGAAGGCAATGTTGAGCAAGAGTGCTCAAGGCTGAGGCTAGATTAAAAACTCAGCAAGGTCCAGCTAAAGACAATAAAGAAGCGCTTGCTGGGAGGCAACCTAGCCATGGGGCATCACTTCCTCTAAGCATTTTGCCCTATTCTTGATTTTATTTGTTTATATAAAGTTCATTGATACTAAGGTAAAGAGTCAATTGTATAAGTTTACAGGGTTACAGAAGGATTCTGCACACAAAACAGAGAAAAAGAGCTCACTGGCAAGAAAACGCCAGTAAGGATAGCCATCTGGGTGTTAAACGCTAGAAAGAAGCATCTTCTGGGCGTTGAACGCCAGAAAGAAGCTCCTTCTGGGCATTTAACGCCAGATTTACAGCGTCCTGGGCGTTCAGAAAAACGCCAAGTGACAAAGGAGTTCCTGGCGTTCAACGCCAGAAAGAAGCAACAGCTGGGCGTTGAACGCCCAGGAGAAGCAGCAGTTCAAAAATTTTCATTCTAAAATTTGATTTTCATTTTTCACTGGGTACTTGCTTCATTCTAAAATGAAAGTGTCATACTAAGTTTGGTGTTGTCACTTACCTTTCATGCAAAGTACCATGCACACACCACTTGTTAATGTAATCACATTGTCTCTATTTTTACTTCTTGTGCCCTTATTGTATCCTTATCTTTACTTGCTTGAGCACATGCATTACTCATATTTCATTTTGTAAGACACTCATGACCCATCATAAACCCCATCACCACTGTTTTATTTGTTGCTTGAGGGCAAGCAATCATTCTAAGTTTGGTGTGGGAAGGGGAAGAATATGAGGAAGTTGACAACAATAATGAAGATGAACTACAAGGTGGTAAAGTTCCTTTTCCTCTTACTTATTTCTAATACATTTAAATTGCATGATTGTCTTCTATTTTCTCTGTATGCATGTGTGTTGTGAATAAGCATAGCTTGATTGTTGAATTGTAATATGTGCTATGATATCATAATTACCATCTTAAATTTTGTGAGTTCAAAGCAATTTAGTTTCATGATCATAAACAAACAAGGTCATTAAAGAAGAAGTTAGCATGAGCTTATAAGTATTGGGAAGGTAGCATGACTATTGTTGCTCAATTGCATTTGAATTTATTTAATTGAAGTTTTCATCTAGGACATTTTATGAAATTTTTGAAATTATCAAAACCTTGAAGAAGTAAATACAAATAAGGCAAGAAAAGAAAAGGGAAAGAATGAGAAAGCTGAAGGCTCTGAGTACCAATGACAATTCATTTGTTAAGTACTTGTGCTGTTTATGTATCAAGCAAAAATCTTGAAAACAAAACACTTAGAGTCAAGGCTAGGCTCAAGTGCAAAGCACTCCCTCAAAGCTCAAGGCTCTGAGAATCAATGATTAGCGAGTGAAGAAAAGAAACAATTGAGCTAAAAAGAGTCCTCTAATTAAATGCTTGTAGTGCTTATGTATCAAGTGGTAATACTTGAAAACAAAGCATTTAGAGTCGTAGCTTTCAACACACGGTGCAAAGCACCCAAGAAGCTAAGATAAGAAAAGAGTTAAAATCTTGCTTCAAGGAAGGAACATAAAGAAAAATATTTCATAAAATGAGCTAGATAGAAGCATCAATCATTTGAATCTCTTTTGTGATTGTAGCATGCATAAGAAACAAGCCAACCATGAACATAAAAATTGCTACTCTTCTCACCTTGGTTTGTCAAACTTTATTGCATGATTCTTTGTTTGCTTGAGGACAAGCAAAGTTTAAGTTTGGTGTTGTGATGACTTGCATTATCGACCCCCTTTTTCTTATATAAAAGGACCATAAAAAGAGCATAATCTCATTAATCAATGCAATTTCATGAACCAAATGATATATATTATGGTACATTACTTTGAAATGGGTTTGTGTTGAATTTTAGGTGAAAAGAGCAAAAAAGGGGAAGGAAACAACAAATAAAGCTGGGAGTGTGAAGCTGGGCATGCCACTTGAAACTCTGGGCGTGGCACGCCAAGCTTTTGAAGCCAAATCTCAAAGAGGGCATGCCACTTGGTGCTATGGGCGTGGCACGCCAAGTTTGTGAAGACAAGTCTCAAAGAGGGCATGCCACTTGGTGCTATGGGCGTGGCACGCCATGTTTTTGAAGCCAAGTCTCAAAGAGGGCATGCCACTTGGTATTTTGGGTGTAGCACACCAGGCTTAAGTTCCAGAGGAGTAATTTTGAGCCCCACTATGGGCATGGCACGCCGGGGCATATGCTAGCCTGACATCCTCTCATTTAAATGAAGATATCTTGAGCTACACAACTTCATATGGGGTGATTTCAGCGCCATTAGATAGTAGACATCCAGGGCTTTCCAACTGTATATAACACTTTATGATGGACACTAGAATTAAGGAAGATATTGACCCCGAAAACACAAGAAGAAAAACATGTCATTGCAGAGTTACTAGCCTGACCTCTTCATTTTCAAAGGAACATAACTTGAGTTGTAGAGATTCAAATGATCTGATTTTTATGGCGTTGGAAAGATGACATCAAGAGCTTTCCAACGATATATAACACTTTAGGGTGGACATGAAAAAGGCTATTTTTTCAGCGTTGCAAAAGCTGGGCGTGCCACTTGATATCGAAGGTGTGGCACGCCAGTTCTAATAGCCAGAGAGCAAGATTTTGTCCATCATTGAAGTCGTGGTACGCCAAGGAGTGGGCGTGGCATGCCGGGCTACTTGACAGACTGACATACCCACCTTCAAATGAGCATAATTTGAGCTACAGAGGTCCAAATGAGTTGATTCCAGTGGCATTAGAGAGATAACATCCAGGGCTTTCCAACAATATATAATACTTCATAGTAGACATTTAATTGAGTCCCAAACAACTCCATCTTTTCAGCGTGTCAAATGGGTCACAATCCAAAGAGCAAAATTAAGTGGGAGTGGCACTTGAAACCACACGACAACTTCTCCCTGCAGCCTACAACCTTCAACTAAGCCCACTCCAACTCTCATTCAAGCCACAATTGTCAACCAATCAAGGCCACAAGAAGCATCTAGAATAGTTTATTTTCATTTCATTGTATTTTGCTTTTAATTTCATTTAAGTTTGTAATTTAGGAGAGCCTATATAAAGGCCTTAGTTTCCTGATTGGGGAAGTCTTCAGACCCTCTTTGTTCACCATCAGCTTCCTTTCTTTTCTTTCTTACTTTTGTAATTATCTTTGATGGATTGATTGTTTTTATTCTTCTTCTTCTATTCATCTCACTTTGATTTACTAGAAAGAATTTCGTTCTTCATTCTAGCATTCAATTATCTTGGAAAAGATATTGAATGTAATTGGGTTTTATGGGAACCTTGGAAGAGGAAACATAAAACCATGCTTGAAATTCTTTCTCACACTTGAATAGATTTGGGTTTTGGTGATTGGATATGGTGACACATAATCTACCCACTATTTGGATCTAGGAAAGTGTGTGGTATAATCAGAGACCATTCTTCATCTCTTCTCATGAGGAATTAGACCAAAGAATTGGCTATTGATCAAGATTTGAGAGATTGAATAACCAAGGGATTGGGGTTCAATCAATCATGATTGCCAAGAGGTCAATGAGTTGTATGATTGAAGATGAGATGAAATCAATTAATCTGGAGGATGCAATATCTCTTGATCCCAATGTTTATTTTATCTTTCTTTCTTTTATTTACTTTATGCTTATTTACATTTTCTGTACTTTACATTTCCAGCACTTCACTTTCCTTGCCATTTACGTTCTTGCACTTTATTGCTTTCCTTTACTCTCATGCATTTTACATTTCTTGTTTGCTTATCACTTCAATATGAATAGTCTAACTAGAATAATCAACTAACTATTGTTTGCTTTAATCCGTTAATCTCTGTGGGATTCGACCCCACTCCTAGTGGGTTATTACTTGACAAAATTTGGTGCGCTTGCCAAAGAACGGATTCATTATATGTGGGTAGTGAATTCCAGTCATCACTCTTGTAGCAGAAAAGATTATCAATCATAGTCAATCCAAGGGATATAATACCCTGTACACTCTCATACTTAACCCAAGGATATAGTGCCTGGCACACTCTCAACATCCATCGAGGTCATTCATTCCTTTTCGAATCCTCAGCTCATCACAACCATCATCAAATTCATAATTTCCATTTTGAACTCATCAGTTCATCAATTTTCTCAATTTACTTTTAATAATCATCAATTCATTACTCTTCCTTCTCTCTCAACCAAACCCATCCTCAGTACACCAGAAACCTAGGGCTCCATTTTCTAAGTTTTCCAAATAATATCATCTAAAACCCCTAAATTCTTTCCCAATGTTTTAAATGTCTAAAACTAGGCCGAAGAGTCCTAAAATGGTGTTAGAGAAGCTTACAACCTTGTTGGGAAGGTAGAATAGTTGAAAATAAAAAAAAATTTGAAAAATAGGGCGTGTGCGTCTTTACAAGTGTGTGCGTGCGCACGCTCCGGAGAGTTTTAAAACGTGTGCGTACGCACAGGGGTGTGCGTACGCACAGGTGTCAAAATTTACAAAGTCTGTTCACTCGCACAGGGTGTGCTAGCGCCCCCAACAGACTACCCTTCCTGACTTGTGCGTGCGCACAGGGCTGTGCGTACGCACAGGTCGCAATTCTTCATTGATGTGTGCGCGCACTAGCTGTGCTAACGCTGCAAGCAGAACGCATTTATCTGCCTGTGCGTCTGCACAGGTCTGTCCGTCCGTGCAGGTCAAAATTTTTGCAGGGTTGTGCGTCCGCACAAGGCTGTGCGTGCGCACATATCAGAAATCCTGAAATTCTGCAACTTAGCAAAATTTTAGATTTTCAACACCAACTTTGAATAATCATAACTTCCTCTACAAAATTCCAAATCTTTCAAACTTTATATCGTTTCGAAGAGTTTTCAATAAAATTTAATTCTAAGCTAATTTCAACCGATTTTGAAAATCAAGGCAAAAGTTATGATCAGACAAAGTTCACCAAAAATCCAATTTTACCAAACTTCACAATTTCCATAAATGCTTGTAAAACACAACCCAAAACCATACTAAACCATTCCAAATTCCATTTCTCATCAAAATATATCCTTTGTATCATATTACATCAATCATACCATATTTATTTCACATTTCATTATCCACAACCTCAATTATCACATATACAACATATCCAGCAACCATCATTATATCATTATCAATTCTCATCATCAACTCAACCATGATTCACATTAATATTTAACACTTCTCATTCATCCACATCCATCATATCTCAACCTCATCATTTAACCACAACAACAACATCAAATTGTTATACTTCATCAACACAAACAATCATCAACAACATAAAATTTCCAAACCTATCCTATGGGTCACTAGCCTATGTGTCCATGAATATTATATACTACATAGAAGAAACCGAAACCATACCTTAGCCAATTCCCTATATGCACCAAAACCCAAGATGAGCACAAGCAAGCTCTCAACTCCAAACCAAGCTTCAATTCTACTTCAACAAGCACTAATATGTTCCAATAGCTCCCAAAGTCACAATAATCAAGCTATTTACATATAAATCACCACAAATCAACCTAGGGTTCAACATAAACATAATCTCACAAAGGGTTCAAGAGCTATTACCTTTCCCAATAGCTTTGAAAGCCAAAACTCAATGCTAAGCAAGGATTAAAGTGAACCTAAACATCCAAAATCACAAAAACTCACTTAATCCAAAGCCCTATATACCCAAAATTTTGAGGGGAATAACTGGGAGAATTTCGAGCTTACCTTACCAGTTTCTTATATGTATTTTATAGAGCTCTTCACAAGGAACGTGTAGCCATAAACGGTGCGGCGATCGGAGCTCTGTAGCTCAAGATATCACGAAAAGAAAATTGAAGTGAATAGTGTCTTCTTCTTCCTCTTCTCCCTTTTCTATTTCAGCATGGTGTGTTGTATTTATGTGTGTGTGTGCTGGAAATGGGTTCATTAATGAACCTTTTATATGTTGGGCTTGGGCCCAACTTGGGCCCGGTCCAACCCGTTAGCGTTTTTAGCCCGTTTGGCCCAACTTTGGGCCAAACCTTTAAAATTAACGCCCAGTTTTCCATTTCTAATATTTTTCTAAGATTTTTGACAGTTTTCACTTTTCTCGTGCGGTACCAGGCAGACTTGAACCGGTTCAATTGTCGGTTCACAATTTTTTACGGTTTTTCGCAGAAAACACATTTTCTGACTCAGAAAAAGCCATTGAGTCCAAAAATCATATTTAAATCCCCAAATTCTCATCTTAACTTTTCGGAATCTAATTTGGGCATTTAAATGATTTTATTCGTGAAAACTCCGGTTCTTACATGTAACCCTATAGCCACACTTTTAAAACGTGCCAAAAAGTAGACATACAGCCACGCTTTTTAAGCATGCCGAAAAGTGGCTATACAGACATGTATTTAAAGCGTGCCGAAAAATGAAAACTTGTTGTTATACTTTCAAAGCGTGGTCTAATACTTTTCAAATTAAAAAAATAGAAAAATTAGAAAATAAAATAGAAATATTAATAAGTTAATCTTTAAAATAAAATAAAATACTAAAAAATTAATCTTTCATTGATTTATATGAATTATGTACATAATAAAATATGAATGAAACATTTAAAAAAAATAAATTCAACTTCTAAAATATACATTTAAAAAAATTACATTTAAGACAAACCCTTCATGGTCATGCTCCTTTTCTGACGATTATCAAATCACTAAAGAAAGCTTTCATAGTCTTGGAAGTATGCTTTCTTGCTTCAATAGTTCCCTTGGCTCTTTACATCCATTATTAAAGAAAATATTAATTATAACGAATCTTCAGTGTGCCAAATATCTTGTGCATTAAGTACTGGACAATTTTCTCCTAGCATGAAATGAAGTCTTGTGCCAATACTCATGCATTAAGTAACACATGCACTTGATACATACTTTTGTATTTCTATCCGAGCACACAATTTGGAATATAATATGAAGCATGCAAACATTTATTAATATTTAATATTGGGAGATGTATATTTTAAGACACCAAATTTCAATGAAATATAAATCCTTGTATTGCTAACCTTAATAGCAGCCACTCTTTGCGCCTGAAGCTTGGGATCCTAGTGGATAATGTAACACCCTACCACACTAAGCTTTACGCTTAAGTCGTAAAACAGAAGTGGTGTGGTATTACGACCTCTATAATAAAATGAGTATATATAATAGCAGAAGAATTATAATATGCTAGGAGCCTTGAAGAATAGAGGAAATAAAAATCGCGAAATAAAAGTGCAACGCTCAAGGTACGAGTTAACTTGCGTGCTAAGAAAACCATAATTATTAAACATAAGATAACATAAGTAGGAATAGAGTGCCAAAGATACAAAGTAACAAGCTCCTAACTCAGCCTGTGAAGTCAAGACTAGCCGGAGAATATTTGCACATATATACATACATATCCAAAATCCAAAAGTTCATATACACAGTCTTGCCTCTCCATAAACCTCTAAGAGGATCAAAAGAACAAGTTATGCGGAGAGAAAACTAAGTACATATATATACATCACTGTACAGCAAAACTACCCAGTAACCACTCTGCTTCAAGAGTCCAGACGCCCAACAAGACGCCTCTCGACCTGCATCTGAAAAACAACAACATCGTATGGAATGAGAACCGGAGGTTATCAGTATGGTAAAGGTGCCACACACATACTATATAAGGTTCTGGGAATGCCAGAGGCAATCCTAGAACACCGATACTCAGATTATAGAGCTTAAAGTATTAAACAGGAGCCATAAAAAGGTGGTTTTCTAAGAATATTTAATCCTAACTTAACTTAACCTTAAAATCTAAGTCCCATACTGCCATTCCTCCATACCTCCAACTCCATCATTCATTTTCATAGACAAATAAACAGATAAAGGCAAACACAAGAAGGTTACAGTTACTGCAGGTAACAAATACACATTTAGCATGGCAAGTACACATAGGCACACCCAATTAAAACACAAGCAAGTAATTCAAGTATTATGCATATGATGCATGCCTGTCCTATGGCTGATGAGGCTCATCTGTCGGTTATCCAGCCAACCCGACAAGTCTGAATTGTACATAGACTGTCCCCCGACATGCATCCCCAAGAGTCTATGCATAGATTTATCTCAAATAATCAATATTGCTCAATGGGGGTAACATACCCGGGAATTTATATAGTGCCCAGTCACACTTACGTCGTAGAGTCAACAGAGTATCGAGTTTTAAACTTGGTACACGTGGTGGCAAGCCACGACACTTTATCCAGGGAATCTCGTATCTCAGATCATTAAATCATTCAAGCCAAATCTCATACATAATCTTTCATCAGAACATCCAATCAAGTATCATATATGACTCATCCATAACATCTCATAATCAATTCGTCACTTTTTGACTTTACTTCACCTTCAAGTTATCCTCATTTCCTAGCTTCATCTAATTGTCGAGTTTAACACTAATATTTATGACTAAAGGAATGAAAATAGAGGTTTAGAGGTTTGAAATTTAGTTTAAAACATTAAAAATCATGTTTGCTAAAAAAGGTGCCACGCATACGCATGGCTCACGCGTACGCGTGGGATTGCAAAAACGCAGCTCGCGCGCGCATCCCTCGTCATGCGTACGCGTAGGTGAAACCGTCATGTCACGCGTATGCATGGGTCACACGTACGCGTGGGTCACACGTACGTGTGGACATGCTTTTTACTCCTTACGCGCACGCATGAACTGTTGCTTACGCATCGCCGAAAATCCACTCCACGCGTACGCAATTAGACAATCATAGAAAGAGAATAATACACACAAGAATGAAAATAAGTGGTTGAATGATGTAACCACACAATTAGGCTCAAAACTCACATGCTTGTGTTCTTAGCTCAAAACATGTTCCACAATATATGTAATTCAAGCAAGTTCTAAATTTTTTTCCTTTTTCAATCAATTGGGGTGCCCTATAGATAAATTTCTTGAAAAATCTCATTATTTTGACTGAGCTTATTATGCAAAATAATAAAATGCAACTAAAATTTCTAGAAGACCTAAAATGAGATGCAAAAATGTTGGGATTAGAAATCCGTCACCCAAGAATGCCGACTGGTCGGACGACCTCCCCACACTTAAAAGTTTGCACCGTTCTCGGTGCATTCAAAGATGAGCAAGCGGGTATGGCGACTTTCCGAATTGCCACCTTCAGCTAGCGGATTAATCGGTGCTGCGTGTTCTTTCTTCCCGCTTCCATTTTTGTTTTATGGTGCATCGGTCATGAAAAATAGAAAATAACACCGTAAGATGAGAAAATACAAAAGCAAGGAACCGTGCATTGTTGGAATGAGGTGAATCACTAGAATGGAGTAAGTGAATTAGTATGACATTAGTGAAAAATAGGTGTGTGAATTCTAAATTAGGCGCCCTTTAGAACATACACACTACATAGAGAGATATGTCACAATTACGCAAAGAAAGTATGCACGTCATTCATTCTAGTGTGCTTGAGATACTTTGAAGAGAACTTGTAGGTTAAGACAACCAGACAAGCAATAAGGAAGCATAAAAGCATTTAAGCAAAGTCAAGCAATTGTGAATTGGATAATGGATGGACATTGATTGATGTGCAAGGTAAATTTAATGAACACGATGGAATGTGAAACTTACACATCAAACGATGACACATATTGAAGTTTATTTGCAACACCTAAGTGACATAGAACTGGAGCACATGGATGCTATGGAACTTAAGAAAGAGAATATAAAAGTGAAAATCGATCACATAGAAAGCATGGTCCACAAAGCTTAGAGAGCTCAAAAATATGTCACTTAGGTAAGCTTTCGATCCAATTTCACAATTTCACAATCTCAATGCATGAAATAGGTGAGGTAAATAAGGTTCAATCATGAATAAGCAACACCTAAGAAACAATGCATCGATAATGTACAATTGCCTAACAATAGATGATGAACGCATGGTGGCCAAAACATGCAATTCAAAGAGTTAAGATGCATGAAGGCAATGTAACATGTGCTTGGTATTCAAAAACATTAAGCATGAAAAGTTCCAAACCAAGTAACCAAATATAACCTCAACAAAGGATCCAACAAGGAATATAAACAAAATTAATGTTAAGATAACATCCTATTAATAGTCAGCAGCAGTAAACAGTAAACAAGATTAGTAATCCAACACTTATAATGGAAAACAAAAGTTAAACAAAAATTAAACTAACAAACTAACTAAAAGAAATGGTGTTACATGGTGTTTGGTAGTGTTGGATGATGTTTGAAGGGTGGAAAAAAAAGGAGAAGAAAGAAGAAGTGGAAAGAAGGTGAGAAAAGAAGATGGATGAAGGAAGGTAATCCATGCGTACACGTCCACTGTGCGTGCGCGTGGAAGCGGTGAAATGAAGGCGACGCGTACGTGTGCCTGGCAGATCAGAGAGTCAACGCATACGCGTCCCTTATGCTTACGCGTGGGTTGGCGTGCGCGTTTCGCACAGTGTGCGCGTGACGTTCGCGTGACTCTCGGGAAAATGGCTTGGGGGTGAGAAAATTGCATCCATGCGTACGCGTGGGTGACGCGTGCATGTGGATGGTTGAAAATGCTTGAGTCACGCATACGTGTGGGTTGGTGCCCTGTTTTTTTTCAAAATTTTTCATGTTTTTTACCAAGCCAAGCATACAAACCTCCAAGCAGCTACCAAAACACTATAAAACCTTATTTAACCTACTAGACTCCCAAATAAACTCAAGAAACTAAACAAAGCATAAAATTAAACTTATTTTACCAATATTTACAAAAGAGAAAAAAGGAAAGATTTTACTATGGTGGAGTGTCTCCCACCTAGCACTTTTATTTATTGTGCTTAAGTTGGACTTATGGGGAGCTCCTCTTCATCAAGGTGGCTTGTGCTTGAATCCATCCTTGAACATCCACCAATGCTTGGACTTCTAATAAGCTCCATCATTCAATGATACCTCCAAGCTTTGATGGAGTTCTCCACAAACCATAGGCTCCCAAAGTTGATCCTCTCCTTGTAATCCGGGATCCCATACTTTGTTTTCACACCATCTTCAAATTGGTCATGGTGATTCCCTCCGGGTGGTAAAAAAGCCAAATTCTTATGAGGGTACCAAACTACCCTCCTAGACCCATCTATTTGAGCACTACACCAATCCATGCTCCTCAATTTTGAGCTTCCCACCATAATGAGTCTAGACTTACAACGCCAACCACTAAACATCCTCCTCTTACGCTTAATTCCACAAAGCGCCCTAAGTTGGCCATCCGTTTCAAGCAAACCAAATTCAAGTGGGATAATAAAGCTAAGAGTTAGGAGTTTTACCCACTCAAATGAAGGGTTAGATGGCAACCTAGGTGAAAGAGTTCCCAACATTCTTGATAAAGCGCATTCCACTCCTGTCCATCCTCTTCTAGAGGCTTCCACCACTTGGCAAGGTTCTTCAAGCTCTACCTCTTGCCAAGCTTCCTCAAGTACACATTCTTCTTCACCAAATTCTTCTATCTCTTCCCCATCACTCAAATCATAAATAGGAGGTTTAGTGAAGTCCACCTCATCATTAGTTTTAAGCATAGTGGGGAAAGACTCATCATGCTCAAAAGGATCATATGTTGATGCGAAATCATCATAGATAGGAGGGCTTGTTGCTTGGAACACTTCTTCCAATTCTTCACTTACAATATACCTTGGAGGTTGCACATCCTCCTCAACATTGCTTTCTAATCCAATGGAAGAAGGCTCAACAAGATCATCAAGGGGATTGATCAATGTGGACAAAAAATCACTAATGATGGAATCTACTTCTTGATCAATTTCCCACAACTCTCTATCCACTTCCTTAACATCACTATCCACTTTAACATCCCTTCCAAACTCTGTGGAAGAAGGCTCTTCAACTTGAGATTCCTCTATGTGCTCAACATATCCTAGACACCCAATCACTACTTTCTCTTGTTCAATAATCTCTACCCCCTCCTCTTGTTGTACTTCTTGCTTTAACTCCTCTTCCTCACCTTGGAGCTTCAAGTCCATTCCCTCACTAAGCTCTTTGGGTGCTTGATAAACCATTATTTTATGGTTTATATTGTGTTTAATTGTGTGGTTTTATCAAATCTTTACCCACTTATTCATTAAATAAGCATGCAATTATAATTCCTTCCTAAAAATGCTTTATGGTTGAAACTTGCTTCCTAGAGACTTTTAATTTTGTATTTTAATTCTCCTTTATTCCATTCGATGACGTGACCTGTATGTTAAGTGTTTCAGACTTTATAGGGCATGAATGACTTGGAAATTAGAAAAGAAGCTTACAAAAATGGAAGGAACACAAGAAATTAAGGAGATAATCAGCGAGAAGTGACGCGGACGCATGGCTCACGCGACCGCGCAACATAGAGGAAATTGCAGTGACGCGGACGCATGGCTCACGCGACCGCGAGGATTGGAAACTACACAAGTGACGGGAAGGCGTGGATGACGCGCACGTGTGGCAAGGCAAAACGCTGGATGACGCGAACGCCTGGATGACACGATCACGTGACATGCGCGATCTGCAGAATCTGCAGAATTTGCTGGGGGCGATTTTGGGCCCTGTTTTGACCCAATTTTCGGCCCAGAAAAGCAAATTAGAGCCAGGGAACATACAGAGACAAAGAAAAACATTCATTCCGCATAATTTTAGTTTTAGATCTGATTTTTCCTCTCCTCTAGGTTTTCTCTCTACACATTCATAGTTCTTAGGATTTGATTTTATTACTTTTTTGGATTGGGATATTGAGAAGAGTTATTACCTCCGTCAGAACTTCATCATTCTAGTTTGTTTCCTTACTTGTCTCTTATTCTTCCATGTCTTTAATTTATTCAGAATTATTATTGGATTATTTTTATTATTATTGAATTTATTCAGAATTATTATGCAGAATCTGCAGAAATTGCTGGGGGCGATTTTGGGCCCTGTTTTGACCCAATTTTCGGCCAGAAAAGCAAATTAGAGCCAGGGAACATGCAGAGACAAAGAAAAACATTCATTCTGCATAATTTTAGTTTTAGATCTGATTTTTCCTCTCCTCTAGGTTTTCTCTCTACACATTCATAGTTCTTAGGATTTGATTTTATTGCTTTTTTGGATTGAGATATTGAGAAGAGTTATTACCTCCGTCAGAACTTCATCATTCTAGTTTGTTTCCTTACTTGTCTCTTATTCTTCCATGTCTTCAATTTATTCAGAATTATTATTGGATTATTTTTAGAATTTATTAATACAAGAACTAGTTTTATTTTTAATTGATCTTTTTGATTATTATTTATCATGTCTTTCTTTATTTCCCTTTCTCATGTTGTGAAGTTTACATTCATAATGAGCAAGTAGTTCCATAACTTGATTGGGAGTTGATTGAAAGGTGGACCTTGAGTTGAAATGCTCAAGAGAAAAATTGTAATTGGGTTTATTGTTGGATTGTCCTCTAGTCATTGACACTAATCCTTTCCAATGGAGAGGATTGGAACTTGTGAATAGAAATAGCTCTCCAACTTGCTTGACTTTCCTCTACCTAGTAAGGGATAACTAAGCAGAACAACCATCAATTATCAATTAATCTTGAGAGTACTCCAACAAGAATAGGGCTTCCAACTAATCTACTCCCAGTCAAGGTTTTTATTTAAAATTACATAAATTCTCTAATTTAATTTCCTGTTTATCAACTCAAACCATTTTTGAAAACATCTGATTAATAAAGTAGCACATCTTTCTGCAACTCGTTGGGAGACGACCTGGGATTCATACTCCTAATATTTTAATTTTAATTTTGTGACAACCCTTCTAAATTGATAAACGGATTTTCGGTTGGTTAAGAACTGTACTTGCAACGTATCTCTTATAATAATTTCTTAACTCGCCAATTTTCGCCACGTCAATTTTTGGCGCCGTTGCCGCGGACTTGCAATAGAGTGCTAAGTTATTGATTGGAATTTTTTTATTTGTATTTTATTTTATTTTTGCTACTGTGAGCTACATGTTTCTTTTGTTAAATGACGTATTCACTTCCTGATCTAAGCTTGCCAGTATTTGATCCTGAGATTGAAAGAACTATCTCACGAATAAGGTAAGCTCGGCGTCGGTTAGTCCTCTCCGAGGGCGAATCTGAAACGTCACTTGAGGAAGAAATAAGCTCCCTTTCTGCTGATTCGGTTGATTTACGTATAGGTGACATGGCAGTACCTAGGAGAATTACTATCCAGGAGGCTGGAGCCCCTGATTTTACAATGCAACCGTTTCAAGCGCATCACCCAACAGTGGCTACAGACTTTGAAATAAAGACTGCACTGCTCAACTTGATGCCTAAGTTTTATGGCTTACCTGCTCAAGAGCCTATCAAGCACCTGAGAGATTTCCAAGCAGCCTATTCTACTGTCAGGCGTGATAGTGCAGATGAAACTTCTATTCTATTGAAAGCCTTCCCATTCTCTCTTGAGGGAAATGCGAGAGAGTGGTACTACACTCAACCCGCAGCAACTGTTTCTGACTGGGATACGCTTAGAAGAGAATTTTTGGAAAAAATTTTTTCAGCTAAAGTTACTGATAAACTAAGGAAAGACATTTCCATGATTGTTCAGGACGAGTCCGAGACTCTCTATGAATATTGGGAGTGCTTCAACAATCTTCTTGAAGCATGTCCCCACCATATGATTGACAAGATAGTGTTGCTCGGCTACGTCACACAGGACATGAGGCCCCATGATAAGACCACATTGGAAAGTGCTAGCAATGGGTCTATGAAAAAGTACAAGACCACCGATGAGGCATGGCAATTGATCAGCGACTTAGCTGAATCTACTCGGAATCATAGGCAAAAACAAGGCCGTTCAAAAGCTATTGCAGAAGTATCCTCTAGCAGAGAGACTGCTACTCTAACTCAGAGTATCTGTGAAATGACCAACTTACTGAAGCAGATGCAATTGAATCAACAACAAGTTCAGCAAGCTCAACCTTCTCCACCACAGCAAAGCCAACAGTTAGTCCCACAGAGAGTATGCGGAATCTGTACTGATTATAGCCATTATACAGATGAATGCCCGCAGCTCCAGCAAGAAGACAATACTGTGGCAGCCACTCATAACTTCTATGATCGTCCCAATCAAGGATACAATCAAGGTGGTAGCTACAACCATGGATGGCAGGACAATTCGAACCAAGGTTGGAGAGATAATTCTAACCAAGGTTGGAGGGACAATAATAACAGAGGAGGCAAAGACAATCAGGGAAATCAGAGGTGGAATAATAACAACAACAGGCAGCAGAACCAGAACCAGCCTTACAGAGCAACTCACCTGAGGCAATTCCAAGGATCACAACACAACCAATAGCAGACCTCTCAGATCACTTGTCCTTCTTCATCGTCTAATGATGAGTTACTACAATCTATTGATCGGAGACAACAAGCCCTGGAAAACAACCTTACTTCTACTCTAAATGGTCTAAACTCGACCTTGCAAGCTCTTGTCTCACAGATTGGATCAATGAATAACTCCAATAACCAGCCTTTGAGCTCTAGTGGAATCCCCTCTCAAACATTACCCAATCTAAAGGGTAGAATTAATGCCATCACCATAAGGTCCGAAACCACATTGCAAGAGAGGAATCAGGAAGAGCCAAACCCACCAGAACACGCCTCAGCTGAAGAGGTAGTGGAAATAGAAGATGTTGAGGAGGAAGAGGATATACAGGACATGGCTGAAGAAGAAGAAGCTCAATCACAGGAAGAAGCACCAAAGGGCGCAAACACTGTAGAAAATACCATTCCTATTCCTTTTCCACAACTTGCAAGGAAGCCCAAGAAGCAGTTGGAACCTGATCTCAAAATGGTAGAAATATTCAAAAAGGTTGAGGTAACTGTTCCCCTTTTTGATGTTATTCAACAGGTACCTAAATACGCAAAGTTTCTAAAAGATTTATGCATACATAAAGACAAAATTAATGAATTGGAAACTATTCCTTTAGGTAGTTCCATATCTGCTTTAATGGGAGGTATACCTGAAAAGTGTAGTGATCCAAGTCCATGTATGGTTAATTGTACTATTAGTGGTATGGTATTTTCTGACTGCATGTGTGATTTAAGAGCATGTGTGAGTATAATGCCTTTGTCTATATATGATATTTTGAGGCTCCCTCCCTTAAAAAGGTCTGCAGCTCGTTTTGTGTTAGCAGATAAAAGTATTATTACAGTGGTTGGAATTGCTGAAGATGTATTAGTGGGCTTTAAGGGACTCACATTTCCCATTGATTTTTATATCCTGGAGATGCCCCAAAATGACTCAGAAAAGCCATCATCAATCCTACTCGGAAGACCATTCCTGAAGACCTCGAAGTTCAAATTGGATGCTTTTTTAGGAACATACTCTTTTAAAATAGACGGCCGAGTAGTAAGCTTCAATCTGAATGGAGTTATGAAGCATCCTCCGGAAGATCACTCTATCCTTCAGTGTGACATCATAGATGAAACCGTGGCTAAAGTTCACCAGGAGGAGTTAGAAGAGAAGTACATAGGACAAGGTCCGAGTGTGGGGACACTTTCTGAGGACAATGAAAGTACTTTACCATTGTCACCAACTCCAGACAATCCAGAGCCTGGCCATGAGCAGAAGTTAGAATTAAAACCCCTCCCTCCACACCTTAAATATGCTTACCTTGAGGACAAGCAGAAGTTTCCAGTTATCATTGCAAGGAAACTCACTTCTCAACAAGAAGAGCAGTTACTTAGTGTGCTGCGGAGGCACAAGAAGACAATTGGGTGGAGTTTGGCAGACATAGTAGGCATCAACCCTCAAGTTTGTGAGCACAGAATATTTTTAGAAGAGGGAGCTAGGCCTGTTCGTCATCCCCAGAGAAGACTGAATTCCACTATCTTGGAGGTTGTTAAAAAGGAAGTGACCAGACTACTTAAGGCGGATATCATCTATCCCATCTCAGACAGTGAATGGGTAAGACCAGTACAAGTGGTGTCCAAGAAGTCTGGAGTCACCACAATGAAGAATGAGCATGGAGAGCTCATAGCAACCAGAGTACAGAACGCCTGGAGGGTCTGCATTGATTACAGGCGCTTAAACCAGGCCACTCGCAAGGATCACTATCCTCTTCCATTCATTGATCAAATGCTGGATCGCCTGTCAGGTTATTTCCAGATTCATATAGCTCCTGAAGATCAGGAGAAGACCACTTTTACATGTCCTTTTGGGACTTATGCTTATAAAAGAATGCCCTTTGGCTTGTGCAATGCACCAGCTACTTTTTAAAGGTGCATAATGAGTCTTTTCTCTGACCTCATTGAGGACTGTATGGAGGTTTTTATGGTTGATTTTAGCATTTATAGTGATTCTTTTAGCCTTTGCTAGATAGTTTATCTAGAGTATTAGATAGATGTGTCGGTACAAACCTTGTATTGAATTTTGAAAAATGTCACTTTATGGTTAAACAAGGTATTGTACTCAGACATGTTGTGTCTAATACTGGCATTTCTGTAGATCCAGCAAAGGTGGATGTTATTTCTAGTTTACCTAACCCCTCCTCTGTGAGGGAAGTCCGTTCGTTCCTTGGCCATGCGGGTTTTTACCGAAGATTCATTAAAGACTTTAGTAAGGTAGCACTTCCCTTATCTAGATTACTGCAGAAAGATATTGGTTCGAGTTCAGTGAGGATTGCAAACAAGCGTTTGATAAGCTGAAGACTGCCCTGACTCAAGCTCCAATTGTGAGAGGACCTGACTGGAGCCAGCCATTTGAGATCATGTGCGATGCTTCTAACCATGCAGTAGGAGCAGCGCTGGCTCAGCATGAAGGTAAGGACCCCTTTGTAATTGCTTATGCATGAGAAAGAGCTTCTTGCTATTGTTTTTGCTCTGGATAAATTCCGAGCCTATTTACTTGGTACTAAAGTAGTAGTGTACTCAGAACAAGCAGCTCTAAAGTATTTATTAGCTAAAAAGGAATCCAAACCAAGGCTTATACGTTGGATACTGCTACTACAAGAATTTGATTTAGAAATAAAGGATAGGAGTGGTAACCAGAATCTAGTGGCAGACCACTTGAGTCGCCTTGAGCACATTAAGGATAACTCCACTCCTATAGCTGATAATTTCCCATTTGATAACCTGCAAGCAGTATCTGAGGTAGTCCCTTGGTATGCACCTGTAGCTAATTATCTAGTTAGCCGCACTTTTTCTCCAAACTTTACTAAGCATCAAAGAGACAAGCTGAAAAGCGAGTCTAAATATTATATATGGGATGACCCGTATTTATGGAGATGTGGCGCTGACCAGGTAATTAGACTGTGTGTGCCTCAATCAGAATTCCAGTCCATTTTAGAGGCCTATCACTCATCTGAGAGTGGAGGACATTTTGGCCCTCAAAGAACAGCTAGAAAAATCTTAGACTGTGGATTCTGGTGGCCTACTCTTTTTAAAGACGCTGCTGAATTTTGTAAAACTTGTTTTCCATGCCAAAAATTTGGTAATATATCCAGGAGAGATGAGATGCCTCAACAAATTATACTTTTCTGTGAAATTTTTTATGTTTGGGACATTGACTTCATGGGTCCATTTCCAAATATTAATGGTTATTTTTATATATTGTTAGCTGTAGATTACATTTCCAAATGGGTGGAAGCAATTCCTACTCGCACTGATGATGCTAACACTGTTGTTTCCTTTGTCAGAAACCATATTATTTGCCGCTTTGGATCACCGCGAGCAATCGTGAGCGATCAAGGCACCCATTTTTGTAACAGGAGACTAACAGGATTACTGAAGAAGCATGAGATAATTCATAAAGTAGCAACAGCCTACCACCCTCAGACGAATGGGCAAGCCGAGGTGTCTAAGAGAGAGATAAAGCGCATATTACAGAAGATAGTTGATGCCAGGGCATTTTGGCCAGTTTCACTGACCTTTTCTTTACTGTTTTTAGGGTAGTTTCATGCATTTCCTTAGGAAATAAGCTAGTTTTGGGTAGATATTCACTTACATCTTGATTCAAGCATATATTGTGCACTTTACATGATTTCATGAGGATTTTGCATGAATTTAAGGACAAATTGGATGTTGCATTTTCCATGACTTGGACTAGAACTTTGATGCACTTTATTGCTTGATTTCAGGACAAAGGAAGCAAAGAAGAATCACATTAGTGGCTAAGTTAGTTACACTAACGTTAACACTAACGTGGAATGGGAGTAACTTGCAAAGTTAATGAGAAAAGTGATTGCCAATAACGGTCTCGAAGCCATCATTGCCCACGTTAAGAGTCACGTTAACTAAGTTAACGTGAACTCTAACGTGGAAGAAAGGAAATGGAGCCAACGTTAGTGACACTTAACGTTATCACTAACGTTGGACCAAGCTATAAGTGGCCACGTTAGAGTCCACGTTAGCTTAGTTAACGTGGCCTCTAACGTTAAGAAGAAAGGGGGGAAGCCAACGTTAGTGACATTCAACATTATCACCAACGTTGGCCAAGTCACTCTAGGCCACGTTAACTCCCACGTTAACTTAGTTAACATGGAAGCTAACGTGAGGAAGGGAGGTGACGCCAACGTTAGTGACACCCAACATTGTCACTAACGTTGGAAGGAGCCCACACATGCCACCATGAGCCACGTTAACTTCCACGTTAACTTAGTTAACGTGGAAGCTAATGTGGATAAGGGAATGTTGAACCAACGTTAGTGACACTCAACTTTGTCACTAACGTTGGAGATGGCTAGCATAAGCCACGTTAGAAGCCACGTTAACCTAGTTAACGTGGAGTCTAACGTGGGAGCTAAGGGGCACATTGGAACGTTAGTGACAATGTTAAGTGTCACTAACGTTCTCGAAGGTTGGCAAGCCTACATTAAAAGAGCCACGTTAACTAAGTTAACGTGGACTCTAACGTTGGGAAGGGGGAGGTTTCTCAACGTTATTGGGAAAGTTGAGTCCCAATAACGTGCGCAAAGGACAAACAGGCAACGTTAGTGGCAACGTTTGTGCCACTAACGTTGAGGTTAACGTGGCTCTTACTTGGGTAAGGAATGTTAGTGAAAAAGTTGAATGTCACTAACGTTCTCGAACCCATATTTTCACTGAACGTTAACACCACTAACGTCCTGAGAAAAAGTCTCTGCCCACTTCACAATTTCTCTCTGCAAGTAAAGCCAAGCCCAATGAAGAAGATAACTGCTTCAAACTCAAGATCCAAAGGCCCATACCCAAGACTTGAAGAACCAACTAGAAGAGTAGAAGAGTAGTATATATAGGAGTAGCTTTGAATTAATTGGGGAGTTGGAAAATAGAGGGAGCCTCTGGGCATAGAATTACTCTCTGTATTTACTTTCTCTACACTTTTAGTTTCATTATGTATTCTCCATCTTTGTTTTTATTTTCTAGAGCTATGAACAACTAAACCCCTTTCATTGGGTTAGGGAGCTCTATTGTAATTTGATGGATCAATACTAGTTATCATTATTCTTCTTCTATCTTTTCTCTTGATTTTACTTGAAAGCTTTCGATCTTCATCCAATTGGGTAGTTATCTTGGAAAAGAAGCTATTCATACTTGGATCTCTTCTAAACCTTGAAAGAGGAAAGAAGAGATCAAGCTAGAAATGCTTTCTCATGCTGGACCAAATTGGGTTTGGATGGATATGTGACTATAATCCTCTCAACACTTGATTTGGGAAATGCATGTGGTATAATCAGTGACCATACTTCATCTCTTCTCATGAGCAATTGACCAAGGAATTGGCTATTGATCAAGATTTGAGAGATTGAATTACAAGAAATTGTAATTCAATCACTTAAGATTGCCAAGGAGATCAATGAGTGCATTGATTGAGGAAGAGATGAAAATGATATTGATCCGGAGAATGCAACATCTCCTGAGCCCAATGAACTCCCCATTTCTGACCTTACCCATTCTCTTTATTTTCTGTTACTTACTTTTATGAGCAATTCCCCCATTCCCATTTACAATTCTGCAATTTACTTCAGTCATTTACTTTCAGTTCTTTAATTCTAGCATTTACTTTTTCTGTCATTTACCTTCCCGCCATTTTATTTTCTGTAATTCTAAACTCAAATCCTGGATTCGCTCAACTAGAACATTCCTTTAATTAAAGTTGCTTGATCAATCAATCCTTGTGGGATTCGACCTCACTCTATTGTGACTTTTTACTTGACGACAAATTCGGTACACTTGCCGAAGGAAATTTGTTGGGAGACAAGTTTTTCGTGCATCAAGTTTATGGCGCCGTTGCCGGGGATTGAATGTGCATCAACAATGATTAGATTAGAGGATAACTAGATTGAGCATTTTATTTTTGTTTGATTTAATTTTCTGTTTGAGTCACTTACTTCCTGTTTTAGTTAATTTCTTCCCTTCCCCCCACTTTTTCTTTGTTATTTACCATTCATCTCACGAACCCACTAACTGTTTGATATATTGCATCACTCACACTAACAGTAATTCTGACAGATATACTTTCTGCACCTATTCTCTTTGCTTGTACTTGTTGGTTGTATGACAAGGAGAAGAAGCGGGGCTTCAACTTCCTTTGATTTTGAACCTGAGAGAACCTTCCTTAGACTAAGAAGGGAGGCAAGAGAAAAACGTGTAGTTGGTGCTGAAGAAGAGGAGGAACACTTTGAGGAATACTTTGAACCAAACATGGAAGAGAACATGGAGAACCATCGTGAAGAAGAAGCTCACAACCATGGCGGAAGAGGTTGAGCAAATCATGCTGGGGAGGATAGAAGAGTTTTAGGCTCTTACATCAATCCAAACCCGGGAAACTGTGGAAGTAGCATTCAAAAGCCAACCATCCATACCAACAATTTTGAACTAAAACCACAGCTCATCACCCTTGTTTAGAACAACTGTTCGTTCGGAAGAAGTGTCCAAGAGGACCCAAATCAACATCTAACCACCTTCCTGAGAATATGTGACACAGTGAAGTCTAATGGTGTTTCATCCTGACGCCTATAGACTGCTCTTATTTCCATTATCATTCAAGGATAAGGCAGCCAAATGGCTGGAGTCTTTCCCAAGGGAGAGCTTGACAACTTGGGAAGATATGGTGAACAAATTCTTAGCAAGATTTTACCCTCCTCAACGAATCAATAGGCTGAGAGTTGAGGTCCAAACTTTCAGCCAACAAGATGGTGAGACTCTATATGAAGCATGGGAGAGGTTTAAAGACCTAACAAGGAGGTGCCCACCCGATATGTTCAATGAATGGGTATAGCTGCACATTTTCTATGAAGGGCTCTCTTATGAGTCAAAGAAGGCCGTAGACCATTCATCCGGAGGATCTTTGAACAAGAAGAAGACCATTGAGGAGGCCATAGATGTCATTGAAACAGTAGCAGAGAACGACTACTTCTATGCTTCTGAAAGCGGGAACACAAGAGGAGTAATGGAGCTAAACAATGTAGATGCTCTGCTGGCCCAAAACAAGCTCATTACCCAGCAGCTGGCTGACCTCACCAAGAAGATGGAGAGGAACTAAGTAGCAGTAATCTCCACTTCATCAACAACCCAAGAAGGAGTGAATGAAGAAGCAGAGGGTAGTCAGGAGCAAGCCAACTACATTGGGAATTCACCTAGGCAAAATCATGATCCATACTCCAAAACCTACAACCCTGGATGGAGGAATCACCCAAACTTTGGGTGGGGAAACCAACAAGACCAAAGCCTTGATCAAAGACGCCCAAATCCAAACAATGCAGCCACCCAACACTTCACATCTAGACCATATCAACACCCCCATAACAACACCTCTCCACATTCATATCAAGGCCAGAATAACCCTCCTCAGTCTGACCTATCATCATTTGATGAAAGAATCTCAAGGATTGAGAATCTACTTGAAGGCATAAGCAAGGAGATTCAAGACAACAAGGTGTTCAAGGAGGAAGTGCGAGCCAGTTTCAAGAACCAGGGAGACACAATCAAGAGGTTGGAATCTCAAGTGGGGTATCTCTCTGAACAAATTCCCAAACCCACAGATGGATTCCCAAGTGACACAGAGAAGAATCCGAGAGGTGAAACAAAGAAAGTAAGATGGGAAGATTGCAAGATGGTCACTATAAGTGATAAGGAGACTGAGGACAAGCCAAGCAAGCTGTCAGAACAACCTGAAGATACCTCAGTAGAGAAGAAGGAAAAAGATTACCAAGAACCAGAAATCTCAAAACAGGAGCTGCTGAGACTCTATGCACCTTTTCCCCAACTACTCAATGGTGCTGTGGAGAAGAGAATATACTCAAGATTCCGTGACTTGTTTGCATCTTTGCATGTGAACATACTATTCATCAAGACTATCCAACAAATGCCTGCATACATCAAGTATATGAAGGAGCTGCTTCCCAGGAAAAGCTCATTCAAGGGAGGCCAAACTATAGTGATGAACAAGGAGTGCAATGCCCTTATTCAACCGCAGTTGCCTACGAAAAGAAAAGATCCAGGGAGTTTTCATGTCCCCTGTGCCATAGGGGAAACAATGTTTGATAGAGCACTCTGCGATTTAGAAGCAAGCATCAACTTAATGCCCTTGTCCCTGGTGAAGAGGCTGCAGATCAATGAGATATTGCCCACAGATGTAGTCATCAAGCTGGCTGACAAAACTCAAAAACAAGCAAGAGTGGTGGTGGAAAACGTGTTGTTAAAGGTGGGGAAATACTTTCTTCCCACAGACTTTGTCATCTTGGACATGGAAGAGAGTCACACTCACCCAATCATATTGGAAAGACCATTCCTAGCTACAGCCAGAGCACTCATAGATGTGGAGCGAGGGGAGCTAATATTGAGGATCCATGATGAACGACTCAGCTTTAATGTCTTCAAACTCTCACAAGAAGCAGACCAAGAAAACAAAGAACCAAGCAATGACCATAATGAGATGCTGACAGAGGAAACAAGCACTGAAGCACAACCAACACATTTGAGAACTCCACTGAATGATGAACAAGGCAAACAGCAATTGTCACAACTCAAGGAGAAGCTGGAGGAACCTAAACCACCTGAGGCATGTGAAGACAACAACAAAATTCCCTTAGAAGAAGAAGTCGCCAAGAGCAAGGCAGCATCAAAAGGGACAAAGAAAAAGGTACCAAGGGGGTGGAGGAACAAGAAGATCCCTACGGAAGGCTTCTCTCCAGGAGATAAAGTGATCTCAGCTTACTTCCCAGATATCCCCCCTAATCTCCCTACTGTACCATCTCAGCTACCTAAGGTCTTCACTATCAACAGAGTTCTCTCCTTGGAACATGTAGAGATCATTGATACAACCAATGGATATAAGTCAAAGGCAAGAGGGGAGGACTTGAAGCATTATCGACCTCCCTGATGAAGGAGAAACCTCAAGCTAGTGACGCTAAAGAAGCGCTTCATGGGAGGCAACCCATGTTTTATTAGCTTTTACTAGTGAATAAGTCAATATTCATGAATTCCAACCCAAACTTGGTGAAGTCCTTATATTGTAGTATATAGTGAAGAACAAGTTTGGTGTTCAAAGCGTGCCAAGAAAGCATGAATGCAACAGAGAGCATGCTAGTCTTGGAGCTTTGAACAGAATTTTTCATCACAGTATTCCAAACTAAGTTTGGTGTCACCCCATGGTGCCACCAATGTGCATATAAGGATACACAGTTAGTTAGTTAGTTGGAGTTCATGAATAAACAAAATCTTTTCTTCTCTTTATCATTCTAGCCGAAAAGTTTAAAAACTTTTTATGATATTGATTTTTCTTATTTTATTTTTATAGGGAAAAGGAAAGGAGCATTGAAGGAGATAGATTGGACAATTAAAGGAAGAAGGTTCAGACACCACAAAAGGAAGGAATATACACTTGTTTTAAAAAGGGAAGTCATTGGAAAATGTTGCCATGCAATATTGGAAAAAATGGGACCCTTGGAGACCGAGCAATCTCCATCATAAAGTGATGATCCTTGTCCTTTCTACATGCACAACCCCAACCATCCATCAAACAACCACTCCATCAATCCACACCCTCCATTCACTCACAACCTCTCTATATAAGTGATCCTTGTTCCGTACCCCACTCTTCACACCTCTCCATTTCAGGTTCCCCTTCACTCCCTTCATTGCACTCAACCCTAAACACCAAAAGTCTCCACACCCCTGCTAACTTCACACATTAATTTTCATTCATGGCATCTTCGAGCTCTAAAAGAAGGAAGGAAAAGGAACCTTTGGAGCAACACCCGTATGATGAAAAGAGATTTAGAAGCTTGCACCATGCATTGCAACACAGATGGATGGTGGATAAGGAGATCATTTATGAGCTGGGATTTCAAGTTAGGAAAAATGAGTGTCCCGAAATCACAAAGAAGGTAGAAAAGAAAAGATGGGAGCTCCTTACTGATCCGGTCATTAGGGTGAATGCAAATCTTATAAGAGAGTTTTATGCAAATGCGGTCCGATATGATAAGGCAGATGAGTCATATACAAGCTTTGTGAGAGGAAAGATTGTGGATTTTGGTCCCATGAGTGTCATGAGGGCATTAAAGCTGCGGTCCATACCGTTTGAAGAAGAGAATTATCATTCAAGAATGGACAACAACCCTGATCATGACCAGATTGTGCAAAACATTTGTGTACCAGGAGCTGACTGGGAAAGATATGCAGATAGGAAACCAAGGTTCATCAAAAGAGCAAATCTCACCCCGGAAGCAAAAGGGTGGTTTGAAATTGTAAGGAGGTCCATCCTCTCAGCAGCAAACAACTCGGAGGTGAATCTCAAGAGAGCCACACTGGTGCACTGTATACTCAAAGGTGGAGAGATCAAGGTTCATGAACTCATAGCAAAAGGGATTAGAAAAATGGCAGAGAAAAGTAACTCAAGGGGAACGTTAGGTTACCCTAGCACTATCTACCGACTGTGCAAGAAAGCTGGGGTAGTGTTTGAAGATGAGGACCCCGTGTGGATAAAAGAGAGCATTCCAATAACCGTTCAATGAATGCATGCCACTGCATACCCCCTGCCTCAACGGAAGCAAAGGAAGAGGGCAGCCCCTCAAGTAGTAGAAGGACAAGCCGTAGAAGGGCAAGCACCAGCCACCTTGGATATGCACCAATTACAGGAGGCCATTAGTGGACTATCTTGACAATATTTGGAAAGCCAAGGGGCACAGAGAGAACTTCAACTACAGATGATGGGGCAGCAAGAGGAGTCACTCTCAAGATGGATGACTCAACAAGGGGATTGGCAAAAGCAAATGATGGATCAGCAACTGAGTCAAGGACAACAATGGAGTGAAACATTCTACAGGATGGAACAAAGGCAAAATGAACAACAAAAATCCATCCAGAGGCTAATCAACATCCAAGCACATCAAGGTGCACATATACATGAGATGCATCGAAGACAAATAGAACAGGCAGAACTATTGGACGAGCAAAGGGCATTTGCAGAAGGAGTTTACATGAGCGAGACTGGGCATCATATAAATACTCAAGCCAGGCTCGGTTACCTGGTAGGACAGCTGCCTATATTGCATCCAGGAATCACAAGGTATGAAGAAATGAGGGATGAATTAGCACGAGAAGAAAGACAAAGGGTGGAAGAGAGTCATGAATCAGTGAGGAAGGCACTTGAGGATTGGAAGCAAGCAAGATTGGCACGGATGAGAGGGAATGCAAGAGGACACAAAGAAGACAAACAAAGAGGAAAGCATGGGCATCCACAAGAGTAAAAGGTGGTGGAGTTCCTTCTTTGGTCCATCTTTTTCTATGCTTTAAATAAGGAAGATCTTGTATGAAATAGAACATGCTTCCATGTTAGTTGAACTTTTTAAATTCTGTCTTTAAAGTTTTCTTTCCGAATAGGTCTATGCTTGCTAGTCTTTATGTTACTACATCATCTCCTCACTTACTTGTATGCCTGTCCCTTTGAATCAAATGAAAAGAGAATGAGTATTTTTAAGAGACCAGAGTAGAGTTCATACTATGGAATAAGTTCATGAGTTTATGGTATAGTCATAAGTTAGCTAAGTTGGTTCAACCATAAGGTGGGAGGACAACTGTCTGTCATGAATACTATGCTTGAGACACACCCCATGAGACTAGCTAAATAAGAAGATCCTGATAAGAAAAAGGGAAAGAACAATCAAAGTTGAGGAATAAAAGAAAAAGAGTAAGCAATAAGGATAGGCACCAATGGTTTTAATCTTGAGGCATGTGTCTGTGGTGCTCCTGTGTGAGGGATCTACTTGGATGAATAAGCTCTTAGGGGTGCCTTATCACTTGGTAACTTGGGTTAACTAACTCGGGATTATCAGCTGAAAATCCACTATCAAGAGTAACCCTCACTACAAAGCATTTAGTAACCCAAAGAGGTGCTGGACACCAAGGTCTCAAGAAAAAAAAAATAAACTATATGCCTGTGGTGTGTATGTATGGGGGAGAGACTTGAGCAAGTAAGTCCTTAGGAGTGCTTCAACACCTAGCACCTTGAACCAACTAGTTCGGGAGTGTTGGCTGAAAGCTTATTTTAAAGAGTTGCCCCCTTACAGAACACTTAGCCTAAGAACACAAATAAGCCCTGAAATAACAACAAAAGGATCAATAACTAAAAGTTTCATGGGATCCAATCACAGTGAGTATTCTAGGACATGATAAAGGTCTGAAAGCCAGGAATGAACCTAAGTTGCTATGCATGAAACCACCATAAAACCAGGGACATGATTTCCACAAGAATGACTCATTTCTCTTGGCATTCCATTCATCATTCTCTTGTTCCAGTACTTGCTTAGGGACAAGCAAGCTTTAAGTTTGGTGTTGTGATGCCAGGGCATTTTGGCCAGTTTCACTGACCTTTTCTTTATTGTTTTTAGGGTAGTTTCATGCATTTCCTTAGGAAATAAGCTAGTTTTGGGTAGATATTCACTTACATCTTGATTCAAGCATACATTGTGCAGTTTACATGATTTCATGAGGATTTTGCATGAATTTAAGGACAAATTGGATGTTGCATTTCCCATGACTTGGACTAGAACTTTGATGCACTTTATTGCTTGATTTCAGGACAAAGGAAGCAAAGAAGAACCACATTAGTGGCTAAGTTAGTTACACTAACGTTAACACTAATGTGGAATGGGAGTAACTTGCAAAGTTAATGAGAAAAGTGATTGCCAATAACGCTCTCGAAGCCATCATTGCCCACGTTAAGAGTCACGTTAACTAAGTTAACGTGAACTCTAACGTGGAAGAAAGGAAATGGAGCCAACGTTAGTGACACTTAACATTATCACTAACGTTGGACCAAGCTATAAGTGGCCACGTTAGAGTCCACGTTAACTTAGTTAACGTGGCCTCTAACGTTAAGAAGAAAGGGGGGGGGGGAAGCCAACGTTAGTGACATTCAACATTATCACCAACATTGGCCAAGTCACTCTAGGCCACGTTAACTCCCACGTTAACCTAGTTAACGTGGAAGCTAACGTGAGGAAGGGAGGTGACGCCAACGTTAGTGACACCCAACATTGTCACCAACGTTGGAAGGAGCCCACACATGCCACCATGAGCCACGTTAACTCCCACGTTAACTTAGTTAACGTGGAAGCTAACGTGGATAAGGGAATGTTGAACCAACGTTAGTGACACTCAACTTTATCACTAACGTTGGAGATGGCTAGCATAAGCCACGTTAGAAGCCACGTTAACCTAGTTAACGTGGAGTCTAATGTGGGAGCTAAGGGGCACATTGGAACGTTAGTGACAATGTTAAGTGTCACTAACGTTCTCGAAGGTTGGCAAGCCTACGTTAAAAGAGCCACGTTAACTAAGTTAACGTGGACTCTAACGTTGGGAAGGGGGAGGTTTCTCAACGTTATTGGGAAAGTTGAGTCCCAATAACGTGCGTGAAGGACAAAGAGGCAACGTTAGTGGCAACGTTTGTGCCACTAACGTTGAGGTTAACGTGGTTCTTACTTGGGTAAGGAACGTTAGTGAAAAAGTTGAATGTCACTAACGTTCTCGAACCCATATTTTCACTAAACGTTAACACCACTAACGTCCTGAGAAAAAGTCTCTGCCCACTTCATAATTTCTCTCTGCAAGTAAAGCCAAGCCCAATGAAGAAGATAACTGCTTCAAACTCAAGATCCAAAGGCCCATACCCAAGACTTGAAGAACCAACTAGAAGAGTAGAAGAGTAGTATATATAGGAGTAGCTTTGAATTAATCGGGGAGTTGGAAAATAGAGGGAGCCTCTGGGTATAGAATTACTCTCTGTATTTACTTTCTCTGCACTTCTAGTTTCATTATGTATTCTCCATCTTTGTTTTTATTTTCCAGAGCTATGAACAACTAAACCCCTTTCATTGGGTTAGGGAGCTCTGTTGTAATTTGATGGATCAATACTAGTTATCATTATTCTTCTTCTATCTTTTCTCTTGATTTTACTTGAAAGCTTTCGATCTTCATCTAATTGGGTAGTTATCTTGGAAAAGAAGCTATTCATACTTGGATCTCTTCTGAACCTTGAAAGAGGAATGAAGAGATCAAGCTAGAAATGCTTTCTCATGCTGGATCAAATTGGGTTTGGATGGATATGTGACTATAATCCTCTCAACACTTGATTTGGGAAATGCATGTGGTATAATTAGTGACCATACTTCATCTCTTCTCATGAGCAATTGACCAAGGAATTGGCTATTGATCAAGATTTGAGAGATTGGATTACAAGAAATTGTAATTCAATCACTTAAGATTGCCAAGGAGATCAATTAGTGCATTGATTGAGGAAGAGATGAAAATGAAATTGATCCGGAGAATGCAACATCTCCTGAGCCCAATGAACTCCCCATTTCTGACCTTACCCATTCTCTTTATTTTCTGTTACTTACTTTTATGAGCAATTCCCCCATTCCCATTTACAATTCTGTAATTTACTTCAGTCATTTACTTTTAGTTCTTTAATTCTAGCATTTACTTTTTCTGTCATTTACCTTTCCGCCATTTTATTTTCTGTAATTCTAAACTCAAATCCTAGATTTGCTCAACTAGAACATTCCTCTAATTAAAGTTGCTTGATCAATCAATCCTTGTGGGATTCGACCTCACTCTATTGTGAGTTTTTACTTGACGACAAATTCGGTACACTTGCCGAAGGAAATTTGTTGCGAGACAAGTTTTTCGTGCATCAATAGTCAAACCTCATAGAAGAGACTGGAGCACCAGGCTACAAGATGCACTTTGGCATACAGAACAGCATACAAGACACCCATTGGGATGAGTCCCTTTCGCTTAGTTTATGGAAAAGCCTGTCATCTCCCAGTTGAAGTAGAGCACAAAGCCTTTTTGGTAGTAAAGGAGTACAACATGGGATTTGAGAAAGCCGGAGCAGAAAGGAAGTTACAACTGCAAGAATTGGAAAGCCTTCGCCTGGAAGCTTATGAGAACTCAAGGCTATACAAGGAAAAGATGAAGGCTGTACATGATCAGCACATCAAGAGGAGAGAGTTCCAACCTGGGGACTTAGTCCTCCTTTACAAATCCAGACTGAGGCTCATGACAGGCAAGTTGAGATCAAGATGGGAAGGTCCATATAGAGTAGAGAAAGCTGAGCCATACGGAGTTTTTCACCTAAGTCATCCTTCAAGTTCTGAACTCATCAAAGTTAATGGACATCATTTGAAGCTATATCATGGTGAGAAGGTGACAAAAAAAAAGGAGTTAGAAATCTTCCTCTTGGAGGATCCACTCACAGTAGAAGACTGAGCTAGTAGAGCGTCCAACTTAAGGACGTTAAAGCAAAGTGCTAGGTGGGAGACAACCCACCATGGTATGATCGTTCCTTTCTTTATTCTTAGTTTTCTTTTTCAATAACTCTTCTCATTATTAGCACATTTAGTTTGCATCTGCATTTACATATTTTTATTAAAAATAAAAAAATTTCAAATATTCGCACGCGACGTGACCGCATCGTCGACGCGTCCGCGTCGTATGTGCCTCAGGAAGAAAAAGCAATCGAACAGAGAGTCATGAGAGAGCGTGGCTGGAGGCGTGCCTTTGGCATAAATCACCCCACGTGACCGCGTCGCTGACGCGCCCGCGTCACATGGGAAACATGCCTCCCACACGTCCGCGTCTCCCACAAGGACACGTGCCCTGAAAATCGACGTAAGATAGGGTGCACGACCGAAAGTTGTGCTAGAGTGGTGCTGGACTGGTGCTGAACGCACAAGCCTTACCATGCGGACGCATGGCTCACGCGTCCGCGTCATATCCCTCTAATGGCCACTCACACAATCGCGTCGACCACGCGACCGCGTCATCCTGGATTTTGGCAATACTAAGTTTTGAACAGAGAATTGTATGAGCGCGAGGCTGCCCTCGCGCCAGTAGCACAAAACGCGTCACGCGTCCACGTGACCGACGCGACCGCGTCGATTAATTTTAGCGCAAGTCGCGCGAACGCGTCCCCCACGCGTCCGCGTCACTTGCGCCGCACAACTTATCCTAATTTGCCAAATATCTTATCTTTCCCTTTCCCAAATCCTACTTTTTCTTTTGCCAAATATCTTATCTTTCCCTTCTCCTTCATTCTTTCTCACTTTCTACTCTCTCTCTCACCACCATTAACAAGGTTTTTCTTTTCTTCTTCCTTCTTTACTTTTCTATTCTTCTTCTTAATTTATGTTTTCTTCTCCTTTTCTTTTTTCTTTTTACTTGCATTATCCATGTATTCCTTTTCTTTCTTTTTCTTTTAATTGGTGTGGATGTTTATTAGGGTCATTATTATTCCTTATGGTTTGCTTGTGGATTATTCAGGAATTGTTTGACAATTATATTTTACTTTTTAAAAGGGTTGCTTGCATGTTCAATTTAATACTTTCCATAGCTTTTTTCCCATGCATGCTATATGTTTGTGAAAAAGACCGTATGGCATTGTGCACTATTTTTGCATTCTTTTATTCTCCTACTCTAAATGCTTGCTTTTCACAAAACCCTTTTTCATATCATATTAATTTAATCTCATTGTCATTACAAACAAATTATCAGTTTGAAAGGCTTGGTAATCTAACTTGGACATTAAATGCTTGATCTATGCTACTCATGCCTTTGCCTGCATGCCAATAAACATCTTGCATTTAATTGTCCCCTATGCACTCGTTATATTTCCCTTGATGATTTTCCACATGTTGTCATGACCATGTGTTAACATCATTCATCTTTTAATGTGCATTGATTACCACTTTTCCCGCTCTCTTCCTTGCTCTATCCCTTGACATTTTGACATACTTTCTCTTTTCTCCCTTTCAGGATGGCCACCAAGAAAGGAAAAGAGAAAGCTACTCCCAAACCACCAGCAAGAAGAGGAACAAAATGAGCATTAGTGGCAGAGCCATCTTCAACTGTAGTTAAACCCTCAACAAAAAGAATTAAGAGGATTATAAAGGTTGATGATAAAGAGAAAGCCTTCCCAGCAAAGGACACTGCGCGATTTCCTAATTGCTACTGTGAGCAGATGTTCTCCATCCTGGCAGAAAGGAGTTACAACAACGAATACTTTCTTATCCTCCCAAACCATATTGCTGAATTTGTTGAGCCACAAATTGCACGAAGACAATGGGGTTTCCTCCAGAGACTGCCACGGCAGGTTAATCTTTCTTGGGTTGTCGAGTTCTACTCCAACTTTCACCTGCCGACCCTGCAGTCTGTTTATGTCCGTCAGAAGCAAATCCCAATCACAGAAGAGGCCATTCAACGAGCTTTAGATCTTCTCCCTACTCTAGAAGGACTGGACGCATTTCAAGAAGCCGCACTCAAGCGCCAGATGTACCAATTTGACTGGGACGCTGTTCTCAGAGTTATCGCACTACCTGGCAGCAGATGGATCTATGGATACCATCGTTCTCGTCCTAAGGGAATATTGGCTTCCACACTTACCTTGGAGTCTCGAGTATGGGAACAGATTATGTCCCATTACATCTTTCTGAGTACCCACGAGTCCTCCTTCACTGCAGACATGGCCGTTCTACTATGGTGCATCCTTACAGACCAGCCTCTGAACCTACCAAGACACATCTGGAATGCCATGGGACACGTACAAATTGCGGGTAACTTACCTTTTCCCGCCTTGGTCTCAGATCTTATCTCTGCAGCTGAAGTCTCCTACAGAGCTGGGGACACTAAAGCCATGCTTCCACGGGATGATCAGTATGTCCCTAACGGGAAATATATCAGACCTCCAGCAGCCACTACAAGCCAGCCTACTGAACCGGCTAAAGATATTCCTCCTTCATCACCACAAGCACCTACAACAAATCACCTGCTCCATCAGATACTTGAAAGGTTGGATCGGCAGGAACACAAAGCAAAACTAAGAGAGCGCCATAACAAGCGCCGATTCACATACCTCAAGAAGCTACGTAAGGGAAAATACAGAGACTCAGACACCCCGGACTCCACTTCCTTTACCAGCACAGGGAGCCATGATAGTCCCGACTGTGGAGATACTGCTACCAGCCCACCTTTGTTCCCAACAGATGGCACCGAGGACGGTGCAAAGTCCTAAGTGTGGGGAGGTCGGTCAGTACCTGACTTCCGGAGGTAATTTCTCTTCCCTAACACCAATAAAATAGGATATTTAGTTAGTTTTTCTTTTGTAGAATAGGATAAATTGCATAGTAATAGGATAGTTGTATGCATGTTCTACTTGATTGAAAAGACAATAAGTTTCTTTTAAGACTCTATTTTTAGAACAAAATTTCACTAATTTCAATTAAAACTTTTGTGTTAAATTTGCTTGAAGTTATATTCGGAACATGGTTTTTGAGCTAAAGAACACACAACCTGTGAGACTTTGAGCCTTTATACATGGTTACATTATTTAACCATAATTATTTCATTCTTGTGTGTTTACTTCTCTATGATTGTAATTTATATTTTGTTTCATCCTATATGTCCAATGTTAATATATTTATATGCCTGCATATGATTGAGGCCATTATTTGTTTAGCTCACTTATCCCAAATAGGCCTACCCTTGCAATTACCTTTGTTAGCCATTTTGAGCCTTTAAATCCCAATTGTTCTTTATTTTACCACATTACTAGCCTTAAGCGGAAAAACAATTTTATATCCCAATTGAATCTTTGGTTAGCTTAAGATAGAATTGTGTGTTAATTAAGTATGGGAAAATTGTGGGAACAAGAGATAATAAGGGAATGTGTCATGATGATATAATGGGAATTTGGGTACCTACTCATGTGAAACTATAAGAATAAAAAATCTATGTGCATTGATAAGCTATGTTTATTTTTATGTTATGTTTAAAAAAAAATCCAAAAACCTAAAAATATTCAATAATTAAATAAGGGGACAAAATCACCCCAATGTTAAGTTAAGAATTCAAAGATCAATGCATGTATGATAAAATTAAAATAAAAGTTGATACATGAGTAAGAAATGTGAAAGGAAAATTTTGGGTAGCTAGGTATGAAATTTAAGTTATATAGAATGTACACATGTGTGGGTTAAAGCTTAGGTTAATTAAAGATTCAATTTATAAGCTTACTTAGCCATATATGTACCCTTACCCATACCTTGGCCCCATTACAACCTTGAAAAGACCTCATGATGTTTGCATTAGTATATTAATTGTTGTTGATTGGTTAGGTGAAGAACAAAAATTAGAAAGCATGATTAGAGCATACATACATCATCAGTGAGGGTTCAATGCTTAAATTCTATGTTCCCTGCTTTCATGAGCTACCTTCTTGCATTTTTATCTGTTGTTACTGTATAAGAATTGAATTAGTGGAATTTGATTTGTGATTATCTTGAAGAGCTTATTTACTTTTGACCAAGTGGACAAAAATCGTATAGTTGCATTCACATATATAGGTTGCATTGCATTGCATGAGCTTTACATGTTCCTACTCATTTATTTTATCTCCTTCAACTAAGCATGAGGACATGCTAATATCTAAGTGTGGGGAGGTTGATAAACCATTATTTTATGGTTTATATTGTGTTTAATTGTGTGGTTTTATCAAATCTTTACCCACTTATTCATTAAATAAGCATGCATTTATAATTCCTTCCTAAAAATGCTTTATGGTTGAAAACTTGCTTCCTAGAGACTTTTAATTTTGTATTTTAATTCTCCTTTATTCCATTCGATGCCGTGATCTGTGTGTTAAGTGTTTCAGGCTTTATAGGGAATGAATGACTTGGAGATTAGAAAAGAAGCTTGCAAAAATGGAAGGAACACAAGAAATTAAGGAGATAACCAGCAAGAAGTGACACGGACGCATGGCTCACGCGACCGCGCGACATAGAGGAAATTGCAGTGACGCGGACGCATGGCTCACGCGACCGCGCGGATTGGAAACTACACAAGTGATGCAAAGGCGTGGACGACGCGCACGCGTGGCAAGGCAAAACGCTGGATGATGCGAACGCCTAAATGACACGATCGCGTGACATGCGCGATCTGCAGAATCTGCAGAATTTGCTGGGGGCAATTTTGGGCCCTGTTTTGACCCAGTTTTCGGCCCAGAAAAGCATATTAGAGCCAGGGAACATACAGAGACAAAGAAAAACATTCATTCCGCATAATTTTAGTTTTAGATATGATTTTTCCTCTCCTCTAGGTTTTCTCTCTACACATTCATAGTTCTTAGGAATTGATTTTATTGCTCTTTTGGATTGGGATATTGAGAAGAGTTATTACCTCCGTCAGAACTTCATCATTCTAGTTTGTTTCCTTACTTGTCTCTTATTCTTCCATGTCTTCAATTTATTCAGAATTATTATTGGATTATTTTTAGAATTTATTAATACAAGAACTACTTTTATTTTTAATTGATCTTTTTGATTATTATTTATCATATCTTTCTTTATTTTCCTTTCTTATGTTGTGAAGTTTACATTCATAATGGGCGAGTAGTTCCATAACTTGATTGGGAGTTGATTGAAAGGTGGACCTTGAGTTGAAATGCTCAAGAGAAAAATTGTAATTGGATTTATTATTGGATTGTCCTCTAGTCACTGACACTAATCCTTTCAAATGGAGAGGATTGGAACTTGTGAATAGAAATAGCTCTCCAACTTGCTTGACTTTCCTCTACCTAGTAAGGGATAACTAAGCAGAACAACCTTCAATTATCAATTAATCTTGAGAGTACTCCAACAAGAATAGGGCTTCCAACTAATCTACTCCCAGTCAAGGTTTTTATTTAAAATTACATAAATTCTCTAATTTAATTTCCTATTTATCAACTCAAACCATTTTTGAAAACATCTGATTAATAAAGTAGCACATCTTTCTGCAACTCGTTCGGAGACGACTTGGGATTCATACTCCCAGTATTTTAATTTTAATTTTGTGACAACCCTTCTAAATTGATAAATGGATTTTCGGTTGGTTAAGAACTGTACTTGCAACGTATCTCTTATAATAATTTCTTAACTCGCCAATTTTCGCCACGTTAGTGCTTCTCCACATTTAACAATGGGAGTGCTTTGATCGCATAGGCTTAGGCGGGATGAGACCATGTTGCTAACGGCTTCCACTATGATAGCCATCTTGGCTTCTAGCTCCTTAAACTCCCTTTTCGTCCCCTCTTGTTCCCTTAGAATATAAGATCTAAGATATCCTTGTTTTAGCATGAGGGCTTCATTGGAGGGCGGTGGTGGAAGAGAGGGTTCATTGTTTGAGGGAAATATATTGTAATTGGAAGGTGGTTCATATTGGTGAAAGTCTTGAGGTGGTGTATATGGAATTTGTGGTTCTTGGAAGTATTGGTGTTGGAGTGGTGGTGGCTCTGGATATGGTTCATATGGTGGTTGGTATGGTGGATATGGGTTAGGGCTATATGGAGGTGGATAGTGGTATGAGGCTTGTGAGTATGGTTGTTGAGGGCTATGTTGAGGGAAGGAGTCATATGTATGTGGTGGTTGTGGTTGACAATCACAATAAGGGTCATCACATACATTAGATTGGTATGCATTAGAATTTGGATAATACCCATAAGAATCCAGAGAGTAGTCATGTTGGGGTGATGCTTGAACGGCTTGGATGGAATAAAATGCCTTTTGGTCCTTGCGCATCTCCGTGAGGAGAATAGTCATGTCCCCAAGCACTCTTGTCAAACTTGACTCGGAAGGAGGTTTGATGCAGGCGGAAATTAGCCAATTAAAAAATTATGATAAGAATAGCGTTGCAAGTATAGTTCTTAACTGACGAAAATCCACTTATCAATTTAGAAGGGTTGTCACAAATTTAGAATAAAAAATACTGGGAGTAAAAATCCCAGGTCGTCTCCCAACAAGCTAACAAAAGGGTGCTATCTTATTAGTCAGGGGTTTCTTGAGAAATTTTGAGAGTTAGAGAACAGGAAAATAAATTATTGTAATTTAAAGCAATGTAAATTAAAAGAGAATTTATATAATCAGAATAAAAAGCCTTGACCGAGGGAATGATTAATTGAAAGTTCTATCCTTGTTGGATTTTCCTAAGTGTAGTATCAAGAGGTTGTTATTTTCACTTAGTTAAACCTTACTAAATAAAGAAAAGTCAAGTGATTGAGCTAATTCTTATTCGCAAGTCCTAACCCTCTCCCTTGGGAAGGATTAGCGTTAGTAAATAGAGAGTTAGCCAACAACTTCCAATTGAACTAATCACTTGAGTATTCCAACTCAAGGGTCTCCTTTTAATCAACCCCCAAGTCAAGTTGGGAGTCTACTCCATTGACATGAATATAACGTTCACAAACATATAAGAAAAAGACATGATAAATTAAATAAAATAGGAACTGAAAATTAATTGAAGGTAAAAGTAATTCTGCGCATTAATAAATCCCAAAATGCAACATACTTATCTGAACAAGGTTAATAAGTAATCAAAAGAGTAAAGGGATAAGAAAACAAACTAGAATAATAGTAACTTCAACGGAGGTAGTGATTCTTCTCAATATCTAAAGCAAAAGCATAGAACTCTAAAACTATGAATATGAAGAAACCTAGAGGAAGTGTGTATTTTCTCTCTAAGATTCTAATCTAAAATCTAAAACTATGCGAATGAGAATGTGTGTTTAGTCTCTGCTTGTCCCTTGGCTCTAATCTGTGTTTCTGGGCCGAAAACTGGGTCCAAACTCAGCCCAAAATTGCCCCCAGCATTTTCTGCAATTTCTGCAGGTAGCGCATGTCACGCATACGCGTAAGTCACATGTGCGCGTCGTTTGGCGATTTTCCTTGTCACGCACGCATCGCCGTGCGAACTCCAATTTCACGCGCACGCGTGAGCCATGTGTGCGCGTCGCTCCTCGCTGGTTGTCTCCTTTATTTCTTGTGCTCCTTCCATTTTTGCAAGCTTCCTCTCCATCCTCTAAGCCATTCCTACCCTATAAAGTCTGAAAATACTTAACGCACATATCACGGCATCGAATGGTATAAAGGGAATTAGAAATACATAATTTAAAGGCTTAGGAAGCAAATTTTCAATTATAGAACAAAACTAGGAAGGAATTGTAAAATCATGCAAAGTGTATGAATAAGTGTGCAAAGACTTGATAAAAACCACTCAATTAAGCACAAGATAAACCATAAAATAGTGGTTTATCAAGGTTGTTGCCAAGAAAGTTGTTCATAAGCTTGGGGCTCCTCCCACCGTTGGTTTCCAAATCCTTGATGCACATCCTCATTGAGACTTCCATTTCCTACAACATAGTTTGAACCCAACTCATAGTCAAAGTGATGAGAATTCATGGTGACTAGAGAAAATAAAAACAAAAACTAAATAAAGAAAGCAAAGTCCTACAACTAGCAATAACTAACAAAGAAGAAAAAGGCAAACATATTCACAATATATACAATAGCCAATAACATAGCACCATTACAATTCCCCAGCAACGGTGCCATTTTGATAGTGAGGAATTCTTGTATGGTTTATAATTTCACAAATGAAATCTCGTTCCAAGTATAGCTCTAAACCAACAAACAATTCTCACATAAAAAATTTGAGTTGTCATAAGTACAAATCCCAATAAAAATTAACCGAAGTATTTAGACTCCGGGTTATCTCACAAGGAATTGCAATGAAGTGTTCAATTATTGGCTATGAAGGAACAAGGGGTTTGATTTATAAAAGGGCAAGAAATTAATGGGCAAGAATTTAAATGACAAGAAGAGTAAATCACGAATTAATAAAGGCAAGGTAAAGAACTCTTGACTAGACATAGGTAATTGAGATCACCATCCTTGTCTACAAACCATGTATTTACAATTATGAGGAACCAAGCTCATTAAGTCTACTTACAAAATTCTTAAGTACGTAATATCTACTCCTAGGCTTGAAGTACGTCAAATGGCTTTATCAACATCAATCCATAAGTCCTAACCTAGCTACTAATTAACTTAGTAGTCGGCTAGAGTCAATGGTTATCAAATTGACCACTAAGGGTTCTCAAATTAGCAATTCAATGAGACCCAATGACTCAAGGTCACTCAATTCCCTTAGCCTAGGCCAAGAGTAAAGAAAACCTACTCAAAAACTAGAGGAAACATTCTATCAAACACCTAATGTACAACCTAGTGTGCAATAAAAATAAACCTCACAAAATGCAAGAATTAACAAGATCCATAATCATCACGAGCAAGAAATTAACAATAGCAATGAAAATAAACATAAAAGAAGACATGGAAACATAAAATTGCATTAGAAGAAATCAAGATCCAACAATGGTTCATCAACATAAAAGAGAGCATGAAAATGGAAATTAACAAAAGCACCAAGAAGATTGAAGTATTAAAACAAGGAATTGTAGAGGAAACAAGATGAAATCAAGTAATCAAATCTAAATCTAAGAGAAATTAACCTAATCCTAACCTAATTCTAGAGAGAAGAGGGAGCTTCTCTCTCTAGAAAACTAACTAAAGGCTCATCATGACTAACTAAGTGCTCCCCCTTTGCTCAAGCTCGAATTCTGCATGAAATACCCTCAGAAACGAGTTGGATTTGGGCCTGGGTAGCTCAGAAATTACCCCCAGCGATTTCACTTTAAGTGGGTCACGTGCCAAGCATCATGCGTACGCATGGGTGACGCGTGCTCGTGGCTGGCCAAAACCTCTACTCATGCGTTGATAAACCCCCTTCGTAGGGTTTATCTCGTGTTGCATTTAGAGCATTTTGATAACCTTTCCTCACATTTATTCAATAAAATAGCATGATTTTGTGATCTTCTCTGTATTTAAGCTTAGATGTGAAAATATGCTTTTAGACCTTTAATTTGATAGTTTTGATCTTCCTTTGATTCCACTAGATGCCTTGATGTATTTGTTAGTGATCTCAGAATTGGATAAGGCTAGGAATGGATCAAGGGAGCAAGGAAGGAAGCATGCAAGTGGAGAAGATCATGAAAAGCCAAAGAATTGAACTCGTCCATGGACGCGCGCGCACACCAGGCGCTTACGCGCACCTTGCGAAGTCACCCATGGACGCGTACGCGTGCTGTGGGCGTACGCATCGGTGCTGATATATGATTTTTTAATAGAACACGTGCCTGGCAATTTTGGAGAGTTTCCAACCCCATTTGGTGTTGGGCTTTGACGGGAAAATGGCTAAAAAAGACCAAAGAATGAAGGGGGAAGGCAGGAGGGGATCTTAGATTCATATACACACATTAGGCTAGTTTAGTTTAGAGAGAGAAGCTCTCACTTCTCTCTAGAATTAGGATTAGGATTAGGTTTAGTTCTTAGATCTAGATTTTAATTCATGCTCTCTTCTACTTCTTCTTCCTAATTCCTTGTTGTTACATTTTATCATTCTTCTATTGTTGTTATTGCTTTATTCTACTTTGTTTGTAGATCTACTTTTGTTCACTCTATTTTCTTTTAATGCAATTTGAGGTAATTCATGTAGATCTTGTTTTCTTTGATTATTGTTGTTTATTTCTTACATTCAATTGTTGCTAGATTCTATTCTTGTTATCAATTTACTATACTTTTCTTTTGTGCCGCCCAAGTGTTTGATGAAATGCTTGGTTGGATTTTAGTATAGATTTTTATTCCTCTCGGCATAGGTGGAGTAATTAGTGACGCTTGAGTTATCTAATTCCTTTGTTGATCGATAATTAGAAGTTGCTAATTGATTTGGATACCACTGACGCTAGTCTTTCCCTTGGGAGTTGGCTAGGACTTGTGGAATCAAGTTGATTCATCCACTTGACTTTCCTCCATGGTTAGAGGTTAACGAAGTGGTAGCAATGGACAATTTGTAATCACAATTGAGGAAGATAACTAGGATAGGACTTCTAGTTCTCATATCCTTGCCAAGGGCCTTTTATAGTTATTAGTTTACTTTCATTGCCATTTATATTCCTTGTCAAAAATCACAAACCCCAAAATATCTCATAACCAATAACAAGACACTTTATTGCAATTCCTAGGGAGAACGACCCGAGGTTTAAATACTTCGGTTATTAGGATTATTAGGGGTTTGTTACTTGTGACAAACAAAATTTTTGTATGAAAAGACTATTGTTGGTTTAGAAACTATACTTTACAACGAGGATTTATTGTGAATTCTAAACCGTCAAAAGTCTCGTTTGTCAAAATGGCGCCGTTGCCGGGGATTTTGCAATGGTGTTGTGTTATTGGTTATTGTATATATGTGGATATTGTAAATGGGTTTGCCTTTTGTTTCTTGTTAGCTCTTACTAGTTTTAGGATTTGATTTTCTTGCTTCTTATTTGATTTTGTTTTCATTTTCTCTTGCTATCATGAATTCTCACTTTGGCTATGAGTATAGTTCAAATTGTGTTGTAGGAAATGTGCACTTCAATGATGATACTCATTATGGATGGAACCAACAAAGATGGGAGGAGCTTCAAGGAATTGATCACTCCTATTGGCAACAACCTCTGGATGCTTATAGGTATAATCACCATTCTAATATATGTCAACTCAATGGCTATGGTGAATCTTTTTATGAAAATCAACCACTACCATATGCCTATGACTATTATCCTCAACATGAACCTCAACCATTCTCGCAAGCCTCTCATTACCAAACATCTTTCTATGATCCACATCCATCATATTACCAATCATCCATGCCATTTCCTTGTGACCGTTATGAGCAAGAACCTTTGGAACCACCACAACCTTACCATGACTACTATGAAGAACCACCTCAATGCACACCATCTCCATACCCTTACTATGAACAACCACCTTCTCATTATGAACCCCTTCTCGAACATAATGAACCCTCTTATCCACCCCAAGCCCCAATATGACTCTCTCACCTTGCTACTTCAAGGCCAAGCGGACATGCAAAGGAACACTCTAGAGTTTGTGACTAATTTGACCAAGGTGGTGCACACTTTAGCCTACCAATGTTTGAACACTCAAGGTGTCTCCATAGCCACATGTGGAAAACCAAAAGAAGAGCAAAGTATGAAGGAAAAATTAGAAAATCCAGTGGAGAAGAAGGAAGAATCAAGTTTTGTATTGGAGCAATTGGAGAAGCCTAGGGTCATTGAAGAAATGGAAGAAGTGGTTGAAGATCTAGGGGATGCGGAACCACCATGGATATCTCAACAATCTCCGGAACATATCAAAATTGAAGAATACGAAGAAGTTGATCAAGAGACGGATTCAATCATCAATGATTTTCTATCAAATATTGAATCCTCTCCCATGGGACATGAGATTGAAGCCCTTGAAGACAACTCAACACCAAATGATGTTGGTGATCTCATTGAAGACTCTTCCATCAAATGTGAAATTGATATGGAAATAGACTTCACACAACCTCTTAAGTTCGATGTGATTGATGATAAGGAGGAATTGGAAGAAAGCAACAAGCATGACGGAAATGAAAGAAGTTGTCAAGAGGTGGAAATACCCAAAGAATAGCATAAGGAGTTCGACCTTGCATTGTCTAAGTGTGGGGAGGTCTCCCTCCCTAAACCACCATCCAACGCACCGTTCAAGTGGGTAAAACTCTTACCTTTAAGCTTTACTTCCTCACTTGAATATGGCTTGATTGAAAATGATGGACAACTTAGAGCTCTTTGTGAAATTAGGAGTAGAAAGGAGTTATGTAGTGGTTGGAAGTTAGGAATTAAGCTCATTAAGGTCAAGATCTCAAGACATGGGAACTATGAGTGGATGGATGCTACTTTAAATGGGTCTAGGAAGAAGGCGTGCTATGCTAGAGAAAGTTCTTCTTGTTCTACTTGCTAACCACCCAAACGGAAAGTCCAGGAAGCTCAACTAGAAGACGGGTGCGAGAATAAGATATGGGAGCCCAGATTGATGCATAAAGACCAACTTAGGGAGCTCATATTTTGGGTGGAACTCCATCCAAACTTGGTGAAGAAGGTTGGAATTTCTGTCAACCATAAGAGGCACAAAGATCCTTGGAGAATCAAGGATGAGTACAAGCATAAGCCACCATGACGAAGAGCTCCCCAAACATCCAATTTAAGGACTTAAACTTAAAGTGCTAGGTGGGAGACACCCCACCATGGTATACTCTTTCCACTCTCTTATAGATTTCATTAATAAGTGATTTGAGTTACCATTGTAGGTAACTTTCCATTTCATTTTGGTTGTTTTAATAAATTGATTGTTAGCATTTTAACATGTATGTTGTGCTTGTTAGTAGTTGAAGGAAAAATCTTTGTGAATTGTGTACTTTTTGATTGGTTAGAAGTTGTAGGTGATGTTAGGGAGTTTTTGGGTATTCTGAGCCTTTAAAAAAAAGGGGGGGAGGGGAAGACGCGCGCGCACACTGTACGTGCACGCGTCCATGAGCGGATGCAACCCATATACTTTCCAGAGAGTTGGGCCTCTCTTGTGCGAACGTTAAGCTTTTAGCCCAACTCGTCCCACGCAGACGCGCACAGCGTGCGTGCGCGTCCATGCACCTTCAAGGGAAGGCACGCGAAGGTGCACATCGCGCTTCCGCGCCATTAGACTAGATGGCCATGCACGAGGACGCGCATGTACCGCGTACACATCCCTAAGCTGCTAGCACCAGCCCATACGTTCTCCAGAGAGTTATGATGGCGTTGGGCAAGCACTAAGCCTTCAGCCCAACTCGTAGCACGCGGACGCGTATAGTACGCATACGAGTTCTAACTAATTTTCCCAGTCACGCGTGAGCACACGGGACGCTCCCGCGTCCATCGCTAAATTCTTCAATGCACACGAACGCGCACTGTGCGTGCCCGAGTTGACGATCGGGATTAACTGCTAGTAAAGAAATTTTTATAAAATTAATCACGTTGTAGGTATAGTTTCTAAACCAACAAAGAAGTATTTAAACTTTGGTTGTCACAAGTAACAAAACCCAATAAAATTTATAGCCGAAGTATTTAAACCTCGGGTCGTCTCTCAAGGAATTACAGGGAAGTATGATTTATTATTGGTTATGAAAAAAGTATATTTTGTTTTGGGTTTTTAAAATAAGGAACAAGTAATTTAAATGATAAGAAAAATAAATTAATAATTAGAAAATTTCTTGGCAAGGTATGAGAGTTGGAAATCCTATCCTAGTTATCCTTATCAGGTGTGATGAGAATTGGATTTTGCTCTCACTTAGGTAACCCTTACTAAATAAAGGAAATTCAAGTGGACTAATTAACTAGATTCCTCAAGTCCTAGTCAACTCCTATGGAAAGAATAGCTTTATAGGGATCCAAATCAATCAGCAATCCCAATTTCCAATCAACTGCTGGGTTTGATAACTCAAGTGTCACCAATTACTCAACCAAAGCCAAAAGGGAAGAAAATCTACTCGAATGAAAATAATTTGGATTAATTAGAAGCATCAATAACATAAATTAAAGAAAGCAATCATAAATCTGAAATACCTCAATATGTATTAATTAAGAAAATCAATCCTAACATGGAGTTCATAAACCAAATTGAAAAGATAAATAACAATTAAAGTAATAGAATAAATAAAAGTAGAAAATAAATTAAAAGAACATTGAACCTGTGATTGAAGAGAAGTAGGCTAATCATAATAGAAATCCTAAATTCTTATCCTAATCCTAAATCCTAAGAGAGAGGAGAGAGCCTCTCTCTCAAAAAGCTACATCTAAACCTAAAATTGTAAATTATGACAGTTGTATAAATTGTTGTTGTTGATTTCCCCATTCTCCGGCTTATATTTTGTGTTTCTAGGCTTGGATTTAGGCCGAAAAAGGGCCTAGAAATTGCTGAGGGCGTTTTCTGCAGATTCCTGCACGTGGCGTCCGCCACGCATGCGCGTGGGTCACGCGTTCGCGTGGTTTGGAGTTTTTCTTTGTCACGCGTATCCGTCAGTCACGCGTACGCATCATTTGCATTCTACTCAAGGCACGCGTCCGCATCGTCCACGCGTACGCGTCGCTGCCTTTTCTTTAAAACTCCATTTTTGTGCTTTCCTTCTATTTTTGTATGTTTCCTTTTTGTCATCTAAGCCATTCCTGTCCTATGAACCCTGAAAATACTCAACACACAAATCATGGCATCGAATGGTAATAAAGGATAATTAAATTTAATATTTTTAAAGCATAGGAAACACGTTTTTACATATATCATAAAATAAAGAAGGAATTATAAAATCATGCAATTCATATGAATAAGTGGGTGAAGAATTGATAAAAACACTTAATTGAACGCAAGATGAATCATAAAATAGGGGTTTATCAACCTCTCCACACTTAAACAATAGCATGTCCTCATGCTAAATCCAAGAGAAAAAAGAGTAAAGGTAGAATGGTGGAATCTTATGCAATGCAATCTATTCTAAATGCAAGCTACCTAAATGAATCATGCAATTCTAATTACTATTCTCATATATATATATATATATATATAAAGATTACATGTGATTAAATTGACTCATATTTTCAAGGAATCATATATGTACATTTAAGGCCAAATCATATTAAAACACATTCATAATTGAGTTGGGTTAAAATATTTCACAAACTTGCAAGACAATTAACAATTAAACATGGATATATGGAATTGAGCTATTGAACCCTCACTGGATTTGTGTTTACTCTCTAATCACTCAGTGTTTGGGGTTAATCACTCTATTCTTTCCTATTCATGCTTTCTAAAACTTTGTTATTCATCTAACCAATCAAAAAATATATAATGTATACATACAAACATCATGAGGTCTTTTCAAGGTTGTAATGGGGCTAAGGTAAAGGTGAGGGTATATATATATAAGGCTAAGTGAGCTATAAATTGAATCCTTGATTAGTCTAAGATCTCACCTAACATATACATACTCTTTCATAATTTTGAAAATTTGCCTAGCTACCCAATTTTCCCACTTTTGTATTACATACTCAGGTACCAATTTGATTTAATTTTTCTTCCATGTGCATTGATTCTCTTACTAACTTACTATTGGGGTGATTCTGTCCCCTTATTCATTTATATAATTAAAAAGAACTTTTTTTGAAACATAAACACAATATTTTCAATGCACATGGTATTTTAATTATTTTGGTTTTACATGAGCATGCTCCCAAATTTCTGCTTATTTTATTAATTTAATCTTTTCCTATCAACCCATGTTCCCATAGTTTCCCCACACTTAGTGGATACACAATCTCTATCCTAAGCTAATCAAGGATTCAACTTGAGATTTTTAGTTTGTTTTTCCGCTTAAGGCTAGTGATGTGGTTATAGAACAAAAGGGGATTAAAAGGCTCAAGGGGGCTAATAAGGGTGATGTAGGAGGTAGGCTTATTTGGGATAAGTGAGCAAAAATTCAAATAATGACCTCAATCATATGCAGGTATGTAACTACATTCTATATTTGGACATATAGATTGAAACAAAGTAAAGATTGCAAGCATAGAAAAGAAGTGCGAAACACACAGGAAAGAAATTTATGGTTAAATGTAACCATACAATTAAGCTCAAAAACTCACGGATTGTGTGTTCTCTGGCTCAAAAAACCATGTATCAGTTATGTATGTTATGCAAGTAGAAATCAAGAGTTTCCATTATTCTCAATGTGAATCTTTGAATGGCTCTTATAAAAATAAGTATTTTCTTTGAAAAATGTTGTCAATTAACCAACATTTATTGCTATATATATACAGTGTGTGGATTGTTGTGATTTTGTTATACTAAAGTTCCTAGTTTACTCTTTATTTTTAATTAAACCAATTTATCATATGCTAAAAGGGTAAACTAAGCTAATTAATCCTTATTTTCTATATCACAACTTAATAAGCTAAAAGTGCAAACTAAACTAAATATCTAAGATATATATATAAACCCCCAAGTGCAGAATACAGAAATAAAGTAAAAATACAACAAAAGAAAAATATGCAAGTACTAAAAGATAAATATGATAAGATAAAATAAAAAAATACAGAAAATAAACAAAATAGGATAAAGAGAGTCTGAAAGTGGTTCACCAAAAAGATTCGCCAGAGATGGCGACCTCCCCACACTTAAATAAAAGCATCGTCCTCGATGCTCAATCAAGCTGGGTGTGAAGAAGAGTCATCTCCGGAAGGATGTGCTGCTAGTGTGTCGGTGGTGGCCTGAGGGTCTGCAGCCGCTATGAGTGTCGGAGGATCCACCTGTTGAAGCAGAGGTTCTGTCTGTAGAGGGACCTCTGGATCTGCTGGCTGTATCTGATTAGGCTCCTCATGATGTGGTGTAGCCTGCTCAGGTCCTACCTGCTCAGCCTCTGCGCGTGCCTCTGCCTCATGATTGTCTGCCTCCTCCTCAGATGGTTCAGATGGTGTGTCAGGCTCGGAGGGATGTCACTGTCGGATCGGATCATCAACTTTAAGTGCTCATAGCGTCACTTGTTGCGATGCTCCATACGATCCAGGCGTGTGAAGAGTCGGTGCACGAGGTGATAAATAGGCTCTGAAGCAGGTGAAGGTGCCGTGGTGGTGGCTGGTGCAGCAGGGGCTGAAGGAGCAGCAGAAGATGTGGCTACCTCAGCAGAGTTAATGAGAAAAGGTGGTCGGTAGCCCAAAGCCTGGAACTTCCTGCTTTGAGGGATAATCTTCTTGCAGTTGGCGGCAGTTGGCTTCTCATCTGCGAGCTCCCATGGCACCTAAGCTCGGCAGCCTAGCTGAGTGATCAAGTATGGGAAAAGCAGAGTACCTCTGACATGGACCCTGGCCATGTAATATCAGATAAAGCAGGGAAGATATAGGTCCTTGCCCTCCATCACACACCAAATGAGGGTAATCATAGCAGCCGGCACCTCTGTCTCATGAGTGCTCGACATCACGTAGTTACTCAGAATCTGCTTTCAAAGCCGAGCCTCATCATTCAAATAGATCATCTTTATCCCCTTTGGGGTCACTGTTGACTTGCCCATGACCCAGGAGACAGTGGGATCAATAGCTATTCTCTGCTTTACTGCGTCCTAGTCAAATCTCATGAATCTCATATCCTCTTTAGCCTTCTGGTAACCATATGGCTGATCTAATTTAGGTAGGAGTTGGAGGATTTCTTCAATTGCTTCTTCAGTAACCAGAATCTGCTTCCCTCTAAGCTGTACTACATCCAGGGACGTTTTGAAGTAGTTGCAGTAGAATTCTCTGACCCAAGATGAGTTGACTTCAGTCAAGTTCCTCTCCAAGAAGAACCAGCCTCTCTGTTTAATTTGTTCTGAGGTGTATTGTTTGAGTTCTTCTGGAATTTTCTGGGTCTTTTCCAGGTATAAATTCCTGGAAGTTTGAAAGACCGGATACTTCAGCTCACAGTATCTGTTGGCAAACTTTACTGGGTCAGTGGCAGGCACCAACTGATCAGCCTTTTCCTGCGGGGTAAAATTCTTTTCCTGCCAGGAATCGTCATGGAGGATATCCAAAATAGAGGTAGAGGATTCTCCTCTTTTCCTTTTGCCTGTGGTTGCCTTGCCCTTTCCTTTGCTTTTAGGGTCAGACATCCTGAAAGGCAGAAGTTCCAGAATACAGTTTAAGAACTAAAGCAGGAAAACAGGTAAGCAAATAGGATTTTATCAATATAAGTGATGAGCGGATATTTTATACGCTTTTTGGGGGTATTTTCATTATAGTTTTAGTAGGATTTAGCTACTTTTTAGTATAATTTTATTAGTTTTTATTTAAAAATTATATTTCTGGACTTTACTATGAGTTTGTGTATTTTTCTATGATTTCAGGTATTTTCTGGCTGAAATTGAGGGACCTGAGCTTTAATCTGATTCAGAGGCTGAAAAAGGACTGCAAATGCTGTTGGATTCTGACCCTGCTTCACGCGAAATGGATTTTCTCGAGCTACAAAACCCAATTGGCGCGCTTTCAATTGCGTTGGAAAGTAGACATCCAGGGCTTTTCAGCAATATATAATAGTCCATACTTTTCCCAAGTTTTGACGAGGCAAACTGGCGTTTAACGCCAACTTCCTGCCCTATTCTGAAGTTAAACGCCACAAACAAGCTGCAACCTGGCATTTAACTTCAAAAGAAGCCTCTACACGTGTAAAGATCAATGCTCAGTCCAAACACACACTAAGTGGGCCCCAGAAGTGGATTTCTACACTATCCATCTTAGTTTACTCATTTTCTGTAAACCCTAGCTACTAGTTTAGTATAAATACAACTTTCAGAGACTTACTATGTACCTCATGATATTTTACACATTTCATATTGTATTTCTGACGGCATGAGTCTCTAAACCCCATGGTTGGGGGTGAGGAGCTCTGCTGTGTTTAGATGAATTAATGCAATTACTACTGTTTTTCATTCAATCACGCTTGTTTCTATTCTAAGATATTCACTCGCACTTCACCCTGATGAATGTGATGATCCGTGACACTCATCACCATTCTCACCTATGAACGCGTGCGTGACAACCACCTCCGTTCTATCTGCATTAGCTTGAGTGTGTATCTCTTAGCCTCGTGGTTCACGATCAGAGTCTTCCTGGAACGGACTGTAAGTACCCGTAGAAAAGGTTGGGCAAGAAGCTTGGATGATGCCCCGTGGGCATACAGAACAGCATTCAAGACTCCTATAGGGACCTCTCCATACCAGCTTATGTATCGTAAGGCATGTCATCTGCCCGTAGAACTGGAGCATAAGGCCTACTGGGCAACCAGATTCCTAAACTTTGATGCCAAATTAGCTGGAGAAAAAAGATTGCTCCAGCTGAATGAGCTAGAGGAATTCAGACTCACTGCTTTCGAAAATGCCAAGCTTTACAAAGAGAAAGCAAAAAGGTGGCATGACAGAAAGCTGTCATCTAGAGTCTTTGAACCAGGACAGAAGGTTCTGCTATTTAACTCTAGGCTCAGGCTATTCCCCGGGAAATTGAAATCCCGGAGGAGGGGACCATATGTGATTACAAGTGAGTCACCATATGGCTCTGTGGAGCTTCAAGACATTGATTCTAATAAGAAGTTCATTGTTAATGGACAGAGAATCAAGCATTATCTTGAAGGCAATGTTGAGCAAGAGTGCTCAAAGCTAAGGCTAGATTAAAAGCTCAGCAAGCTCCAGCTAAAGACAATAAAGAATCGCTTGTTGGGAGGCAACCCAGCCATTAGCAAAGCCTATTTTTATTTAAATAATAATTATACGAGTTTAATATAAATAATCTTCAAGGTAAAGAATTAATTGCATAAGTTCATAGGGTTACAGAAGGATTCAGAGTACAAAACAGGGAGAAGGAGCTCACTGGCAAGAAAACGCCAGTAAGAGGTATATTTGGGCGTTAAACGCCCAAAAGAAGCATCCACTGGGCGTTTAACACCAGTAATGATACCTTTCTGGGCATTAAACGCCAGAATGGGTACCATTCTGGGCGTTTAACGCCACAAATACAGCATCCTGGGCGTTCAGAAAAATGCCTAGTGACAAAGGATTCTGGCATTTAACGCCAGCCAGAAGCAACAGCTGGGCGTTAAACGCCCAAAAGAGGCTACAGAGGGGCGTTAAACGCCCAAAACATGCAGCAGTTGGGCGTTTAACGCCAAGATTGTGGAGAGAAGGAAGTTTTGTTTTCCAAATCTAATTTTTTTTAAATTTTCATGATTTCCTCCACAATTTCTTGCATAAACATGTTACAAACTCTCATCTTTCAATTTCAAATTCAAAAAAATCTTTATCCTAAAAATCTTTCTTCATTTTTCTTAAAACCCCTCTTAAAATCTTTTTCAGAATCCATATATCTCTTAAATTCTTTTCAAATATTTTTCAAACTATCATATTATCTTTTCAAAATTTAATCTATCTTTTTCAAATCCCCCTATTATCTTTTCAAATTTAAAATTTCATCTTTTGCATATCATAATTATCTTTTTATAAATCATATCTTTTTCAAAATTTTCAAACCCACCCCCTCCTTTATAAATCTAAACTCGGCCTCCCCTCTCCTCCACAACTCGAACTTGCCTCTTTTTCTATTCCTCTCCTTTCCTTTCTTTTGCTTGAGGACAAGCAAACCTCTAAGTTTGGTGTGTTGTGTTTTACGTGATCACTGAGCTAACACTCACTGAGATCATGGCCCCTAGAGGAAAATAAATCACTTCAAGAGGAAAGAAAGAGAATATTCCAAAACCACTTTAGAATCAGGAGAAGTTCTTAACAAAAGAACATTCAGACCATTACTACAGAATAATGGGTCTAAGTTCAGTGATCCTGGAAGTTAAATTCGATCTGAAAGAAGATGAATATCTGAGATCTAAGAGAAAATTCGAAACAGGGGCTGGAAAATCCTAGCTAATCCTGAGACAAAGGTGGGAAGAAACATGATTCAGGAATTCTACGCAAATGGTTCAGGAATCGCCTTTTACACCTTTCGAACCATGGTTAGAGGGAAAGCTATTTACTTCCACATTGACAAAATAAGAGAGATCTTCAAGCTGCAGCAACTACAAGATGATCCGGATTCCTTCAGTAAGAGAATGGTGAGATCAGATAAGCGCTTGGACCAAGTGGACAACCAACACAAAAGGTGTCCCAAATCAACTCAAGAGAGGGGATCTCAAACCAGTCACCAGAGACTGGCTAGACTTCATTGGGCGTTCCATATTGCCCACTAGTAACTGCTCTAAGGTTACCCTCAAAAGAGCAGTCATGATCCATTGTATTATGCAGGGAAACGAAGTGGAGGTTGAAGATCTGATTTCGAGTGAGCTCTACGCAATTGCAAACAAGAACTCCAAAGAACCTAAATTGGCTTACCCAAGCTTAATATCTCTGCTATGCAAGGATGCTGGGGTAAAGATGGGAGTGGATGAATATATCTCAGTCGAGCACCCAATCACAAAAAAATCAATGGAAGGACAACAGGTGCAAGACAACCCCATCAAAAGGAGGGCACCGGAGTTCCTCCCAGAAATTCCTCAGATTGACTACTGGACCCGCCTAGAGGCCTCTGTCACCAAGCTGCAAGAAGCTATGGATCAACTAAAAGAAGAATAGCAAGTTCAAAATAATATGCTCTGCAAACTGCTGAAAGAACAAGAGGAGCAAGGGCGTGAGCTACAGGAGCTGAAACGCCAGAAGCTATCTCTTGAAAGGCCAAGCACCCCACAGACTAAAGGAGCATCCATCTCCCAAAATAAAGGTTGTGGAGTCCTAATCTTAGCCTTAAATCTATGATAAATTTTACTATTAGAAATCTGCCTTAGAAGTTATATGAGTAGTAGTAATTAGTACCTTTATCTTTATTTTTTATTTATTTTATTTTTCTATCCCCAAATAAGTTATAATTTAGAATATTTTGTTTAGGGTTTAGAGTTTAGGGTTTAGGGTTTAGGGTTTAGGGTTTAGGGTTTAGGGTTTAGAATAAGGAGGCAATTTTATTTTCGAGTTTAATAAGAAAAAATTCAAATTATTTATATGTGGTGGCAATACTTTTTGTTCTCTGAATGAATGCCCGAACAGTGCATATGTCTTTTGAATTTGATGTTTATGAATGTTAAAACTGTTGGCTCTTGAAGAATGATGAAAAAGAGAAATGTTATTGATAATCTGAAAAATCATGAAATTGATTCTTGAAGCAAGAAAAAGCAGCAAAAAAAAAAAAGCCAATAGCCCTTTAAACCAAAAGGCAAGGGTAAAATAAAAAGGGTCCAAGGCTTTGAGCATCAGTGGATAGGAGGGCCCAGAGGAATAAAATCCCGGCCTAAGCGGCTAAACCAAGCTGTCCCTAACCATGTGCTTGTGGCGTGAAGGTGTCAAGTGAAAAGCTTGAGACTGAGCGGTTAAAGTCATGATCCAAAGCAAAAAGAGTGTGCTTAAGAACTCTGGAGACCTCTAATTGGGGACTCTAGCAAAGCTGAGTTACAATCTGAAAAGGTTCACCCAATTATGTGTCTGTGGCATTTATGTATCCGGTGGTAATACTAGAAAACAAAGTACTTAGGGCCACGGCCAAGACTCATAAAGTAGCTGTGTTCAAGAATCAACATACTAAACTAGGAGAATCAATAACACTATCTAAATTCTGAATTCCTATAGATGCCAATCATTCTGAACTTCAAAGGATGAATGGAGATGCCAAAACTGTTCAGAAGCAAAAAGCAACTAGTCCCGCTCATCTAATGAGAATTTGAGCTTCATGCAAAACTCTGAGATGTTATTGCCTCTTGACCTTCTTTCTATCCTGTTTTATTTATCTAGTTGCTTGAAGATAAGCAACAGTTTAAGTTTGGTGTTGTGATGAGCGGATATTTTATACGCTTTTTGGGGGTATTTTCATTATACTTTTAGTCGGATTTAGCTAATTTTTGGTATAATTTTATTAGTTTTTATTTAAAAATCATATTTCTGGACTTTACTATGAGTTTGTGTGTTTTTCTGTGATTTCAGGTATTTTCTGGCTGAAATTGAGGGATCTGAGCTTTAATCTGATTCAGAGGCTGAAAAAGGACTGCAGATGCTGTTGGATTCTGACCCTGCTTCACGCGAAATGGATTTTCTCGAACTACAAAAACCCAATTGGCACACTTTCAATTGCGTTGGAAAGTAGACATCCAGGGCTTTCCAGAAATATATAATAGTTCATACTTTTTCCGAGTTTTGACGACGCAAACTGGCGTTTAACGCCAACTTCCTGCCCTATTCTGAAGTTAAACGCCAGAAACAAGTTACAAACCAGGGTTAAATGCCACAAACAAGCTACAACCTGGAATTTAACTCCAAAAGAAGCCTCTACACGTGTAAAGGTCAATGCTCAGCCCAAACACACACTAAGTGGGCCCCAGAAGTGGATTTCTACACTATCCATCTTAGTTTACTCATTTTCTGTAAACCCTAGCTACTAGTTTAGTATAAATACAACTTTCAGAGACTTACTATGTATCTCATGATATTTTACACGTTTTATATTGTATTTCTGACGGCATGAGTCTCTAAACCCCATGGTTGGGGGTGAGGAGCTCTGTTGTGTTTCGATGAATCAATGCGATTACTACTGTTTTCCATTCAATCACGCTTGTTTCTATTCTAAGATATTCACTCGCACTTCACCCTGATGAATGTGATGATCCGTGACACTCATCACCATTCTCACCTATGAACACGTGCCTGATAACCACCTCCGTTCTATCTGTATTAGCTTGAGTGTGTATCTCTTAGCCTCCTGGTTCACGATCAGAGTCTTCGTGGTATAGGCTAGAATTATTGGTGGCCATTTCTGAGATCCAGCAAGTCTAAACCTTGTCTGTGGTATTCCGAGTAGGATCTGGGAAGGGATGACTGTGACGAGCTTCAAACTCGCGAGTGTTGGACGTAGTGACAGACGCAAAAGAATCAATGGATTCTATTCCAACATGAGTGAGAACCGACAGATGATTAGCCGTACGGTGACAGCGCATTTGGACCATTTTCAGTAAGAGGATGGATGGTAGCCATTGACAACGGTGATCCACCAACATATAGCTTGCCGTGGAAGGAGCCTTGCGTGCGTGAAGAAGACGACAGTAGGAAAGCAGAGATTCAGAAGACAGAGCATCTCCAAAACCTCAACCTGTTCTCCATTACTGCATAACAAGTATTATTTATTTTATGTTAATTACTTTTCATAAACCCAACCATTTTTATTATTAATTTCCTGACTAAGAATTACAAAATAACCATAGCTTGCTTCAAGCCGACAATCTCCCTGGGATCGACCCTTACTCACGTAAGGTATTACTTGGACGACCCAGTGTACTTGCTGGTTAGTGGTACGAGTTGTGAAAAGTTTGATTTACAATTCGTGCACCAATAAGCATAGAGTGGCAAAAGAGGAATAAAGTGGCAATATAAGCATGAATTGAGTTAAATAGATGTAAAATTATGGATTGTATGGAAGTTAATAGTTGGAGAATGAAAATCACAATCCATAATCTCTGATATGCGGAATTCTTGATAATCAGGAAAAACAAGAAACATGCCTTGAAATGGTTTGAAGGTGGTTAGTTGAAAGCTAATAGAAAAGTTAGAAAGTTAAAGTAGTTAAGAGTTAAAAATGAAGTTAAAGTAAGTGGCATGTTGTTGTGGTTTCCAATTAACTAAAATTGCACAAACTTGAATAACAAGTAACTCACATTCAAGTAAATATTGCAGATTATTGATGATAATTCATATAAAAGAATTTCAAAATGAAAGTGGAATCATCAATAATGCGATTTAATGAATAAGGGAATCAGAAAGAATAAGAAAGCTAGCCTGTGCATTCATGAAGTGTTTTGGTTTAAACTAATTAGTGCAAAACCTGAATTTACCAAAACTAATTCATGAATAGGAGTTGTGTGAAATAATTTGCTGAAAAAAATTGGGCAGCATTTCGTCTAAAAATTGGACATTCTCGGGTAATAAATAGCAGCAGAAACAGTTCATATGGTAATAAAGTAAGGCAAAAAAGAGTAACAAATAGTAATTCACATGAATTCAGAATAAACAAACTCAATCTGCATTAAGGAATAGTAAAGAGCAGCATATGAACAGCATTATCATCACAGCAAATTCAAAATTGCGAAACAGATAAAACAATTAACAAGAACAGCCCAATTATCAAGCCTAAATCCACTAACCACATCCTAGCTACCTAACCACCTAAAATCTACTACGATCATGCATCTCTAACTATCCTAATTTTGAAAAAAAATGCAACTAACTAATTAACGGGAAAAAGAATCGGTGTTCGGCGGAACCTGGTGGGCAGAGGAAAAAATTGAGCTCAGAGAGATGGTGGTGGTTGTGGTAGTAGCGGTGGTGACGCGGCGGCGCTGGGAGGCGGCACGGAGGCAGTTTGGAGAAGGCAGGGAGGTGTGGCGGTTCGGTGAAGAAAGGGGTTATGGAGGGAAAGAGAGCAAGGGGGCAAGGAGGGTGAGGGTTGTGGGGGTGTGGTGGCCGGTGGTTCGGTGAGGCGGCGCGGCAACAAGGGCGGTGATGGGGCGGGGGCAGTGGAGGGAGAAGGGGAGAAGGGAAGAAAGAGGAGAGAAGGAAGGGAAGGGAGGGGTTTTGGCGAGGGCAGCGCAGTGGTAAGGGCGCGGGGCGGCGGTGATGGGTGGGTTGGCGGCGGTGGTGGTTGCAGAGGAGGGAGAAGAGAGGTGCTGAGGGGTTGGGGGGAAAAGAGGACGCGAAATGGTTAGGGTTCCACGTCGAAGGGGGTAAGTGTATTTAAATCCACGCGGACGCGTGGGTTACGCAAACGTGTGGTTAGGGCGTAAAGGAAATGACGCGAACGCGTCATTGACGCGATTGCGTGATTGAGGGATAATGCAAGTGACGCGTACGCGTGAGGCACGTGTACGCGTCGCTTAGAATTGTGCTAAACGCACGATTCCATTGTCGTTTTGGCACAACTCTCTGTTTCCATTTTGGGGGCAATGATTACTACGCGACGCGTACGCGTTGCCCACGCTTTCGCGTGGTGTGTGTGAACTGAAAGCGACGTGTTTGCGTCGTTGACGCGATCGTGTGGCCCATATTGTGCCTAACGCATACCAGCCACACGATTCCAGCCCAACTTTCTAGGCGTTGGATTGTTACGTCGATTTTGAATCGACGCCCACGCGTGGCCTATGCGCACGCGTGAGGTGCATTTTTTTTATGCAGGATGCAAAATGCAATGCTGATATGGATGTTATGAATAATTCCAGGTTCAATAATATAGAATAAAATAAAACTTAAAAACAAACAAAACAAAATAAAATTAAAATTGAAAAAGGAACGATCATACCATGGTGGGTTGTCTCCCACCTAGCACTTTTAGTTAGAGTCCTTAAGTTGGACATTCTGGTGAGCTTCTTGTCATGGTGGTTGTGTTTGAACTCATCTAGAAATCTCCACCAACTTTTGCAATTCCAATATCCTCCGGGGTCCCAGACTAGGCATGTAAAGCCTTCGAGCAAATCAAAGCAGGTTTTCAGGCTCCCGGGGTGTTGAATGTCAGAATAGATTCCAGGATCCCGAACCTTGCTTTTGTACCCATCTTTGTCTTGATCTACATTTTTCCAGCCGGGTAGCACGGAATTTGAATTCTCACTAAGATGACCAAACATCTTCCGAGACCCATTCAATCAAACTCGAAACCAATCCTTGTGCCTCAAATTAAAGCGTGGAGCTCTATTGAATCTTGCATACCAGCTTGGAGTGCGAGCCATTTCCCTCTTACTCTTAAAGCCGCAAAGAGCTCTAAGCTGGCCATCTGTTTCAAGCAACCCATATTCAAGTGGAAAAGTAAAGATAAAGGCTAAGGATTTTACCCACTTGCAATTTGTATTGGGCGGTAATGGCCTTGGGATAGGTGTTTCCAGTGGTTTTGCAAGCTCTACTCCCTTGTATTCTTCTGTGAATTCCTCCACTTCTTTGCAACCTTCTTCAACTGCAACCACGTCTTGATCAAAGTCTTTGATATCTTCCTCATCACTCAAGTCATAAATTGGAGGTTGGGAAAAGTCTACCTCCGCATCATCTTCGTATTCACTTGGAGAAGATTCTTCAGTCTCAAAGAATTCACTTGCAGATGCAAGGTCATTACTAGGAGAACTTGATTCATGATTTTCAGTACCAAGGGGACTTGCTTCTTGAGTTGTTCCGTCCAGTTCTTCATAAGGTACATGCTTTGGGGGTTGTGCACTATCCTCCTCAGCATTAATTGCAAATTTCTTGACGAAATTCTCCACAATTCTGGATTCCCATGGAGGTTCAGCATCTCCTAAGTCTTCAACCAATTCTTCTTCTTCGATAATTATGGCTTCCTCTACTTGTTCCAGTACAAAGTCATGCTCTATACTGTCCACTGGAGTTTCTAGTATCTCCTTCATGCTTCGTTCTTCTTTAGATAATCCACATGAAGCCATGGAGGTTCCTTGAGTGTCCGAACGTCAGGAAGCTAGTCGATTGATCGCTTAATCTAATTGGTGAAGGGTTGCATGAAATTTATTCACTGTTTCCTTGAGACGCTCCTGTGATTCTCGGGTTGATGGGTATGGACATGGTGCATATGGAAGTCATGGTTCTTAGTAGTAATTGGATTGGAATTGGGGTGGGTAAGGGTTAGGGTCATATGGAGGTGACCATTTTGACGATCGGGATTAACTGCTAGTAAAGAAATTTTTATAAAATTAATCGCATTGTAGATATAGTTTCTAAACCAACAAAGAATCCTTTCGTACAAAAACTTTGGTTGTCACAAGTAACAAAACCCAATAAAATTTAAACTTCGGTCGTCTCTCAAGGAATTGCAGGGATATATGATTTATTATTGGTTATGGAAAAAGTATATATTGTTTTGGGTTTTTAAAATAAGGAACAAGTAATTTAAATGATAAGAAAAATAAATTTATAATTAGAAAATCTCTTGGCAAGGTATGAGAGCTGAAAATCCTATCCTAGTTATCCTTATCAGGTGTGATGAGAATTGGATTTTGCTCCCACTTAGTTAATCCTTACTAAATAAAGGAAAGTCAAGTGGACTAATTAACTTGATTCCTCAAGTCCTAGTCAACTCCTGTGGAAAGACTAACTTTAGAGGGATCCAAATCAATCAGCAATCCCAATTTCCAATCAACTGCTGAGTTTGATAACTCAAGTGTCACCAATTACTCAACCAAAGCCAAAAGGGAAGAAAATCTACTCGAATGAAAATAATTTGGATTAATTAGAAGCATCAATAACATAAATTAAAGAAAGCATTCATAAATCTGAAATACCTCAATATGTATTAATTAAGAAAATCAATCCTAACATGGAGTTCATAAACCAAATTGAAAAGATAAATAACAATTAAAGTAATAGAATAAATAAAAGTAGAAAATAAATTAAAAGAACATTGAACCTGTGATTGAAGAGAAGTAGCCTAATCATAATAGAAATCCTAAATCCTAATCCTAATCCTAAATTCTAAGAGAGAGGAGAGAGCCTCTCTCTCTCTAAAAGCTACATCTAAACCTAAAATTGTAAACTATGACAGTTGTATGAATTGTTGTTGTTGATTCTCCCATTCTCCGGCTTATATTCTGTGTTTCTGGGCTTGGATTTGGGCCGAAAAAGGGCCCAGAAATCGCTAAGGGCATTTTCTGCAGATTCCTGCATGTGGCGTCCGCCACGCGTGCGCGTGGGTCACGCGTTCGCGTGGTTTGGATTTTTTCTTTGTCACGCGTACGCGTCAGTCACGCGTACACATCATTTGCGTTCTGCTCAAGGCACACGTCCGCGTCGTCCACGCGTACGCGTCGCTGCCTTTTCTTCAAAACTCCATTTTTGTGCTTTCCTTCCATTTTTGTATGTTTCCTTTCTGTCCTCCAAGCCATTCCTGCCCTATGAACCCTGAAAATACTCAACACACAAATCACGGCATCGAATGGTAATAAAGGATAATTAAATTTAATATTTTTAAAGCATAGGAAACACATTTTCACATATACATAAAATAAGGAAGGAATTGTAAAATCATGCAATTCATATGAATAAGTGGGTGAAGAATTGATAAAATAGGGGTTTATCACACGTCGATTCCAAAAATGGGATAACCCTAGGGCACGACGAACACTCGCGCAGACGCACCGCCCAACCCTCCCTCTTCTCCAATCCCCTTCTCCTATCCCCTTCTTTCTCCCCAGTCACGTCTCTGACCACTGCGCCGGCCGCGCCGCCGCCGTCGCCCCTTTCTCCTCTCACCATCACCCCCATTCTCCCTCTCTCTTTCTCACCCATCCCTCTTCTCTCACTTCCTCTCTCTCTCTGCCGTAGCCACCACCAGCGAACCACCCTCCGCCGCGAGTCTTTGCGCCACCACCTCCCAGGGCAACCATTTTTGCTCTCCTATTTCCGCTCCTTTTTGCTCTGCACCTCTGCTTCCAGGTTTTCTATAACCTGCACCACTTTGTCTTTTATTTCATTTTATTCTCCTTTAGTTTACTGTTAGTTTTAGTTAGTTAGAATTTGATTTTTTTGCATGTTAGGATAGATAGAGATATCTGCTGTTAGGTAGTTAGGTTCTGGATAGAGAATTCTAAGCCTGATAATTACGCCATATTTTTTTACCTAATTGAGCACATGTTGATTGATTGCTGCGTGGTATTGATCATGTTTTGCTATGATACATTCTTCATACTCTGCTGCTTGTTGCATTTCTCATTCTGTGATTATGTTGTTGTTGCCTAGTTATGTTCCTTCCACTTGTCATCGTGATTATTGCTTTTTGCTACTGATTGGCTATGCTTCTTGCTTTTTGGATTCATATGCCTCTCCTGCTATTTTTGCCTATCCGGGAACATCCAAATTACAGTCGGGATGCTGCCCGATTTTCCCAAATCTATTTTAACCTTCAAATCGTGCCTAGGATTGAACTTGGCATTTTCAAACTAACATTTGCCTAACTCACACCGAGTTCAATTCCCGGGACATTTGGGCTAGCTTTTCCGCTCTTATTTTGTTCCCCGTGATTAGCAGTGACTAAATGAACTTAAGGAATTGCCTAAACATTTTATTGCACCATAATTTGCAATTTCCTTACACGATGTTCATTCTTTAACAATAATTGGTGTACCCCCATGGTGTAACTCTCTTTTTTCACTCTATTTGGTTTTCACCTTTTCATAGTTACACCAATGCACTCTATTGCTTGTAACACCAATTATTGCGAGTCCATTATCACATGCTTTTGGCATTTCTACATTCTCATGATGTGAATATGATTGTCGTACACATTTTGCGATTTTCTTTTAATCAAGCCATTCTCCATCATACCACTAACTATCAATCTCACTTTTTAACCCACTAACTTGTCTAACCTACTGACTTCATTTCCCATTTTACTTATTTCTTTAACCATTCTTTTGAGTTATGATGATTAATGTGCCTAATACATGAGCATTGTGTTATATTGTTTGAAATGCTTGATTCTTGGTTTATGAATATATTTTCTGCGCTTACTTGCATCCCAAGTTTTCAATTTTAGTTCACATCATGATTACTTGTCATTCATCTTACACCATGAACATGTTCTTTCTTGCTTCCTGCTACGTGTTTAATTACTTATATTCTACTCTTTTCTATTTTTCAGGATGTCGGATAAGAGAAAAGGCAAGGCCGCCTCCAAAAAGAGGAAAAGGACCCCAGATTCTACTTTCTCTCCTTTTGTGGATTATTCTAAAAATCTTATTAATGATGAGGAGAGGACAAATCAATCACTGCCTGCCCAGGATGCAGTCAAGTTCCCTAATCTCTACTGTGAACTTCGGTTCCCAAGTTACAACAAAAAGAACTTGAACATTGAAAAGAACTTGGTCATCCCATCCGATTTGAGGCAAACGATTCATAACTGCATTGAGAGGATGGGTTTAGACTTTGTGGATCGGGAACTTAGACGGGTGAACCGGTCTTGGGTGTAAGAATTCTATTGCAACTTCTTCCGCCACACCCTTGACTCGGTGCTTATTCAAGGTATTCAGGTGCCCATCACTGAGCAGGCCATTGAGGACGCCCTTACTTGTAGGCCCAAGGCAGGTGATACTGATGCCTTTGAGCAGGCCGAGATGGAGCTCCACTGCATGACCTTCGACTTTGATGCTTTGAGGGCAATGGTAGCTACCCCGGAGGCTCCCTGGGTTATGGATGTGGAAAACAAGGCACCCAAGGGGATGCGCTTTACCTATCTGAGCAAAGAGGCCAAGACATGGCAACAGATTTTCGCCCACTACCTCATGCCGACTACTCACTTCTCGGAGATCCCCATTGCTATGTTGATCCTGATCAGCTGTGTGCTAGAGGGGAAGGAGGTCTATTTCCCCCGGCTGATCAGGAAGTTCATGTGGTGGGCCCACATCAGAGGATCCTTTCCATTTCCCGTCCTTGTCACACTGATGGCTCAGCGGGCCGGTGTCCAGTGGCTACCGGAGGACGTATCACCACCCCCGCCGCTCCCTGAGAAGGAGCCGGTAACCATTCCATGGGGGTCCTGGGTGACCGAAAAGCCTCCTTCCCGGTGCCGATCTCGGGCTAGGGCAGCAGTTGAGGGAGCTGGACCCTTTTCGTCATCAGCCCCAGCAGGAGCATCTACATTAGCAGCAACAGCTATTCCTTTACCACCACCACCAACGCCCCAGCCGACCTACTTACTGGTTCAGCATCTTTTCCGGTTCATGGAGCGCAGCAAGCGTCAGCTCGTGCGTCGCCTAGACCGGATTGACCAGATGTTTGTGGCCTAGGGCTTTGAGCTGCCCCCTCTTCCAGAGTCCTCCGGTTTAGATGAGTGATAAACCACTATTTTATGGTTTATCTTGTGCTTAATTGAGTGGTTTTTATCAACTCTTTACCCACTTATTCATACTATTCGCATGTTTTACATTTTCATTCCTTATTTTGTGCTATGATTGAAAACATGCTTCTTCGGCCTTTAAATTACTAACTTTAATCCTCTTTTATTATCATTCGATGCCGTGATATGTGTGTTAAGTGATTTCAGAGATTACAGGGTAGAAATGGCTCAGAGGATGGAAAGGAAGCATTCAAAAGTGGAAGGAATACAAGAAGTTGAAGAAATTGCTAAGCTGTCCAGCCTGACCTCTTCGCAATTAAACAATCATAACTTGAGCTACAGAGGTCCAAACGACACGGTTTCAGTTGCGTTGGAAAGCTAACGTACAGGGCTTCGCAACGATATATAATTTGCTATAGCTTCCCCGATGTCAGGCGATGCGAATGCGTAGATCACGCAGACGCGTGACCTGGCAAATATGCAATCCAAGCAAACGCGTGGACGATGCATCCGCGTCACTTTGCCGCGACCAGAACGTAACAGAAATCGCCCCAGCGATTTTTGGGCTGTTTTTGACCCAGTTTTCAGCCCAGAAAAACACAAATTAGAGGCTATAAAGTGGGGGAATGCATCCATTCATGGGAAGCCTTCCAATTATTCGCTTTTCATAATTCATAATCTTAGGATTTAGATGTAGTTTTTAGAGAGAGAGGTTCTCTCCTCTCTCTTAGGATTTAGGATTAGGATTCCTCTTAAAGGAATTAGGATTCCTTATTATTTCAACTTTATTATTTCAACTTCCTCTCAGGTTCAATATTCCTTTTACTTTATGTTTCTCTTTTACTTTCAGATACTTCAATGCTTTTCTTTAATTACTTATGTTGCCAAATTGGCTTATGAACTCTTTATGTTTAGATTGATTTTCTCTTATTAATGCAATTGAGGTATTTCAGATTTATGATTCTTATTTAGCCTTTTTATATTCTTGGCTTTAATTGATTAACTGGAGGCTCTTGAGTTATCAAACTTATCGTGATTGATTGTTATGTCTGCTAATTGACTGGAATTCCACTAACTCTAGTCTTTCCTTAGGAGTTGGCTAGGACTTGGGAAATCTAACTAATTAGTTCACTTGACTTTCCCTTGCTTTCGTAAAGGTTAACTAAGTGGGATTAACTTCAATTCTTATAAGAATAACTAGGATAGGACTTCCGAATTTTCATACCTTGCCAAGAGTTTATTTTATAGTTATTTATTTATTTTACTTGTCATTTAAACTACTTGTTCCTTACTTTCAAAACCCCCAATTTACAAAACTCATAACCAATAATAAGAACATACCTCCCTCCAATTCCTTGAGAAGACGACCCGAGGTTTGAATACTTCGATTATCAATTTTTAAAGGGGTTTGTTACTTGTGACAACCAAAACTTTTGTAAGAAAGGACTTTTGTTGGTTTAGAAGCTATACCTGCAACGAGGATTTATCTGCAAATTTCTAGACCACGCAAAAGTTCTCTCTTCAAAATGGCGCCGTTGCCGGGGAATTGCAAACATGTGCCTTGTTATTGGTTATTATAAATATTTACTTTTTGCTTGTTTATTTGTTTTTATTTTTGTTTTTATTTTTGCTTTTTCGTAAATTAAGAGGTTATTGCTCTTTATTTTACTTGATTTTTTTTGAAAATCACAATATATATATATATATATATATATATATATCTTTTTCAAAATCTTATCTTATCTTATTTCAAAAATCAAATTTCAAATTTCAATATTTAAATTCCAAAATTCAAAATCCAAATTTTAAATTTTGAATTTAAAAATTTTAAAAATCAAACCTTTTCAAAATTTAAATCTTTTTCAAATTTTTATCTTATATTGTTGACTTTTTCAAAATTCAAATTTTAAAATTTAAAAATTCAAATTTAAAATTCAAAATTTAATTTTTAAAATTTAAATTTCAATGACCTTTTAATTTAAAATTGTTTTTATTTTCATTTTTAATTTTTATTTGTTATTATGAGTTCTCACCCCCATCGCTTTGAGTTTGGTTCTAATGCTGTTGTAAGGAATGGAAGCTATAACAGGAACATGCATCAAGGTCAGAACAATCAGAGATGGATGGAGCCACGAGGATCTGATCAACCCTTTAGGCAACAACACCTTCCAAACTACCATGGACAACGACCATTTACCAATGCATGTCGAGACAATAGTTATGGTGGACCCCCTTGTAATTACCGACAAGACCCATCATACGTCTATAAACCACCTCCTCAACACAGCTTTGAACCACCATACTCACAAGCCACCTACAACCATTCACCTCCATATGACCCTAATCCTTATCCACCACACCAACCACCATATGATAAGAAATAAAAACACAAGGATAGATAAAGGGGTTTTTCCTACTAGACCTCTAAGAAACCTGTTATTAGCAACCTAGGTCACCGGAAGGGGCTCCCTACTAGACCTTCAAAGAACTTGTCTTTGCCAACCTAGATCAGAGGGATGAAAATTGAATCACTCAATCTTCTCCATGCAATCAGCGAAGCAAATCACTCACCTCACTCAATCACACTTGAAACGTGCATAAAGCACTAAGGAAATTTTATTCATCAAAAGTTATCTAAATTGTCTCACCAGAAGGTGTTTAAATAGACCCCAAACAAACTAGCTAAAAGATAAGATAAGATAACTAATTTAAATCAGATTTGATCTTATTGGATTAGATCAGATTTGATTTAAATTTAAAATCTCTAAAAAACTACTAAGCAAATTATAACTAAATCAAATCTTCTAACAAATTCTAACAGAAAAATAAATTAAACTAAAAGCCTAATAAATTCGAAATAAATAATAAATTATGCCTCCCACTGAATTTGAAAAGCATTATTGGGCTTCTTGCTGTCCTGACTTAGCCTATTGGGCCTTATGAGTTGTCGCCCTTTTAGCACCACTGTTTTTGAGACGAACTCTTGGTCTTCTAGATGTCCAAGACCGGCATGGTATGATTCTTCTAGTATTCGGATCTTTAAATATGACGAGATTACCATTTTGTCCCTTAACTCTAAGATGACAAAAATGCCCTCTTGACCACGTATCATTCTCTCCCTCTTCAAAAAGATTCGTCCTCGAATCTTGCATGAGATGCTCTTCGTCCCTCCAAGGAATCCAAATCCAATCTCCAGGTTTAAATACCATGGTTTGATGACTCTTCTCTACCCATTGAATTGTGGCTATGTCCTTCATGTGTGCCAGTTCAATTTTTCCAACCGTACGTTCAGCATCTTGTCCAAAGTGTGCAATTTGTCTTCCTTTCTTTTCATCCATATTAATGCCTCCATAATTGATCAGTGAGTTTACAAAGCCTGAAAACGTTGATATATAAATACTAGGAATTTCATGGTTAGATGTATGAGAAACTAAAGACTCTGTGGATTTCAATGAGACTAATGCACTCTTGTCTAAGCTAGAACTTTCTAGATCTCTCTCACAAGTGTGTTTATTGAACTCAGTTCTTTTTCACTCATTGACTCCTCTCGCTCACTATTCTCATCTTTTCTCTCAAAACTCTCGCTTTCAATCAAACATGGATTCTTTTCACTCAAACACTCAATCTCTTTCTCAATTTCTTTTCTCTCATATTTTTCAAATTGCTCACATCCCAAGGACCCAGTTGAGAAATTCTGCACTGTTGAATCTTCCAAGGATACATCACCCTCTACAGCATACTCAACAAATTCTTCCATCTCTGGCTTTGAAGAAGAATGAAAGATAGGCGTAGGAGAATTCCTCTGGTTATGGTGATCTATCATTTGTTGCACTTGCTCCCAGTCAATGGCCAATTTGACCAAATTGTCCATGGTCGTGTAACGATAACGTTGGACTTCATCTGCAAGTTCTTCACGTAATCCAAACAAAAATTGGTCCTTAAGAACCTCAGGACTCCTTTTAATATTAGCCATGTCCATCAAATATAGAAACTCCTTGTGGTACTCCATCACTGATTGTGAGCCTTGTTGTAACGTAAAAAATTTGCCAAAAAATATATTGTGGTATAATGATGGCACAAACTGCCTCCTCATGATTTTCTTCATCTTCTCCCAGCTACTAATTGGGTGCTTTCCGTACCGTCTTCTAGTCTTCCTAATTCAGTCCACCATATACGGGAAGTATTGGAAAAATTGGTTTGTACCAGTTGAACCTTCTTTTCTTCCAAAAGGATGCAATTTGCAAAAATCGATTCTACCTTCCTTTCCCATCTGAAATACGCTTCAGGATCATCCCTCCCTATGAATGCAGGGATTTGAAACTGAGAACTCATTTTCGCATATAAGCTTCCTTCATCATCACTATCGTAATACTCAATCACTTTTCTTATTATTATTTTTTTTCCAGACACTGACTTAAAGATGGAATAATTGCAAAAACAAAATTAAAAAAAGAATTTTTTTTTGTTTTTTTTTTTGTGTTTGACTCTAACATGAATTTACAGAAATTAAAGAGAAAAAAAAAGAGACTAAACAAGACCCATGGAATGTGTAGATAAATAAGAATTTACCTACGACCTGTAACTGATACCAGATGATAAGGAATAAAAACACAAGGATAGATAAAGGGGTTTTTCCTACTAGACCTCTAAGAAACCTATTCTTAGCAACCTAGGTCACCGGAAGGGGCTCCCTACTAGACCTTCAAAGAACTTGTCCTTGACAACCTAGATCAGAGGGATGAAAATTGAATTACTCAATCTTCTCCATGCAATCAGCGAAGCAAATCACTCACCTCACTCAATCACACTTAAAACGTGCATAAAGCACTAAGGAAATTTTATTCATCAAAAGTTATCTAAATTGTCTCACCAGAAGGTGTTTAAATAGACCCCAAATAAACTAGATAAAAGATAAGATAAGATAACTAATTTAAATCAGATTTGATCTTATTGGATTAGATCAGATTTGATTTAAATTTTAAAATCCTAAAGATAAGATAACTAATTTAAATCAGATTTGATCTTATTGGATTAGATCCGATTTGATTTAAATTTAAAATCTCTAAAATACTACTAAGCAAATTATAACTAAATCAAATCTTCTAACAAATTCTAACAGAAAAATAAATTAAAATAAAAGCCTAATAAATTCGAAATAAATAATAAATTATGCCTCCCACTGAATTTGAAAAGTATTATTGGGCTTCTTGCTATCCTGACTTAGCCTATTGGGCCTTATGAGTTGTCGCCCTTTTAGCACCACTGTTTTTGAGAAGAACTCTTGGTCTTCTAGATGTCCAAGACCGGCATGGTATGATTCTTCTAGTATTTAGATCTTTGAATATGACGAGATTACCATTCTGTCCCTTAACTCTAAGATGATGAAAATGCCCTCTTGACCACGTATCATTCTCTCCCTCTTCAAAAAGATTCGTCCTCAAATCTTGCATGAGATGCTCTTCGTCCCTCCAAGGAATCCAAATCCAATCTCTAGGTTTAAATACCATGGTTTGATGACTCTTCTCTACCCATTGAATTGTGGCTATGTCCTTCATGTGTGCCATTTCAATTTTTCCAACCATACGTTCAGCATCTTGTCCAAAGTGTGCAATTTGTCTTCCTTTCTTTTCATCCATATTAATGCCTTCAAAATTGATCAGTGAGTTTACAAAGCATAAAAAATTTGATATAAAAACACTAGGAATTTCATGGTTAGATGTATGAGAAACTAAAGACTCTGTAGATTTCAATGAGACTAATGCACTCTTGTCTAAGCTAGAACTTTCTAGATCTCTCTCACAAGTGTGTTTATTGAACTCAGTTCTTTTTCGCTCATTGACTCCTCTCGCTCACTATTCTCATCTTTTCTCTCAAAACTCTCGCTTTCAATCAAACATGGATTCTTTTCACTCAAACACTCAATCTCTTTCTCAATTTCTTTTCTCTCATATTTTTCAAATTGCTCACATCCCAAGGACCCAGTTGAGAAATTCTGCACTGTTGAATCTTCCAAGGATACATCACCCTCTACAGCATACTCAACAAATTCTTCCATCTCTGGCTTTGAAGAAGAATGAAAGATAGGCGTAGGAGAATTCCTCTGGTTATGGTGATCTATCATTTGTTGCACTTGCTCCCAGTCAATGGCCAATTTGACCAAATTGTCCATGGTCGTGTAACGATAACGTTGGACTTCATCTGCAAGTTCTTCACGTAATCCAAACAAAAATTGGTCCTTAAGAACCTCAGGACTCCTTTTAATATTAGCCATGTCCATCAAATATAGAAACTCCTTGTGGTACTCCATCACTGATTGTGAGCCTTGTTGTAACGTAAAAAATTTGCCAAAAAATATATTGTGGTATAATGATGGCACAAACTGCCTCCTCATGATTTTCTTCATCTTCTCCCAGCTACTAATTGGGTGCTTTCCGTACCATCTTCTAGTCTTCCTAATTCAGTCCACCATATACGGGAAGTATTGGAAAAATTGGTTTGTACCAGTTGAACCTTCTTTTCTTCCAAAAGGATGCAATTTGCAAAAATCGATTCTACCTTCCTTTCCCATCTGAAATACGCTTCAGGATCATCCCTCCCTATGAATGCAGGGATTTGAAAATGAGAACTCATTTTCGCATATAAGCTTCCTTCATCATCACTATCGTAATACTCAATCACTTTTCTTATTATTATTTTTTTTCCAGACACTGACTTAAAGATGGAATAATTGCAAAAACAAAATTAAAAAAAGAATTTTTTTTTGTTTTTTTTTTTGTGTTTGACTCTAACATGAATTTACAGAAATTAAAGAGAAAAAAAAAGAGACTAAACAAGACCCATGGAATGTGTAGATAAATAAGAATTTACCTACGACCTGTAACTGATACCAGATGATAAGGAATAAAAACACAAGGATAGATAAAGGGGTTTTTCCTACTAGACCTCTAAGAAACCTATTCTTAGCAACCTAGGTCACCGGAAGGGGCTCCCTACTAGACCTTCAAAGAACTTGTCCTTGACAACCTAGATCAGAGGGATGAAAATTGAATCACTCAATCTTCTCCATGCAATCAGCGAAGCAAATCACTCACCTCACTCAATCACACTTAAAATGTGCATAAAGCACTAAGGAAATTTTATTCATCAAAAGTTATCTAAATTGTCTCACTAGAAGGTGTTTAAATAGACCCCAAACAAACTAGCTAAAAGATAAGATAAGATAACTAATTTAAATCAGATTTGATCTTATTGGATTAGATCAGATTTGATTTAAATTTTAAAATCCTAAAGATAAGATAACTAATTTAAATCAGATTTGATCTTATTGGATTAGATCCGATTTGATTTAAATTTAAAATCTCTAAAATACTACTAAGCAAATTATAACTAAATAAAATCTTCTAACAAACTCTAACAGAAAAATAAATTAAAATAAAAGCCTAATAAATTCGAAATAAATAATAAATTATGCCTCCCACTAAATTTGAAAAACATTATTGGGCTTCTTGCTGTCCTGACTTAGCCTATTGGGCCTTATGAGTTGTCGCCCTTTTAGCACCACTGTTTTTGAGAAGAACTCTTGGTCTTCTAGATGTTCAAGACCGGCATGGTATGATTCTTCTAGTATTCAGATCTTTGAATATGACGAGATTACCATTCTGTCCCTTAACTCTAAGATGACAAAAATGCCCTCTTGACCACGTATCACCATATCCTTATCAAGAAGAACCACCTTCCTATTATGAACCCTTTCTCCAAAATAATGAACCCTCTTATCCACCCCAACCTCCATTGGATAACAACGCACTTAGTGCTATTCTTCAAGGGCAAGAAAGGATGAATAAGAGTGTGCTAAATTTCGCGGCCGCCTTAGGCGAGTTAATAAATCAAATAGCTTCTCAACATCTGAACACTCAAAGTACTCCCATGGCTGCATGTGGAGAATCAAAAAAAGAGCGTAGCATGAAGGAGACACTAGAAAATTCGGTGGACAATAAGGAACATGGCTTTGTATTGGAACAAGTGGAGGAAGCCATAATAGTTGCAGAGGAAGGAATGGTTGAAGATTTAGGAGATGCGAAACCTCCATGGGAAAGTCAAGTTATAGAGCCTCCTTCAAGGACGTTTGAAATTAATGCTGAGGAGGGTGTACAACCTCCAAGGCATATCATGGCTAAAGACTTGAAAGAGGTTGATCAAGAGATAGAGACTAAAGAAGCAGAAGCACAGCCTCCTATGCCCTTGGTAAGCAATGAAGAAGAGATTAAATTTGAAGAAAGCTACCAAGGAGAAGAGGTTGATATTGAATAAGCTTGCAAAAAGATGGAAAGTGTCAAGAAAGCATTCACGGGAGTAAAGCCTGCAATTACCTTGCCAAAGTTGTTGAAGATCCCTCCCCCTAAGTTGTCATCAACCTTCACAACATTCAAGTGGGTAAAATTCATATCCCTTAGCTTCCTAATTCCACTTGAATATGGGCTACTGGAGACGGATGGTTAACTTAGAGCTCTTTATAGCTTTAAGAGTAAAAGGGAGATGGTTAGTGGTAGGAGTCATCATGCAAGATTCAATATGATGGAAAGCTCAAAGTTTAAATGCAAAGGTTGGTGTAAAGCTCAACTGAATGGGTCTAGGAAGTTGTTTGGCCGCTTTAGTGAGAATTCAGATTGCCCGCCACCCGGTTGGAACACTAATGATCAACAAGAAGACGGGTGCAAAAGCAAGGTTTGGGACCCCAGAATTCATTCTACCAATCAACACTCTTGGGGCCTTGTCACTTGCTTCAACTTCCTTGAAGGCTTTCTGCGCCTAGTTTGGGATCCAGGAGGCTACTGGAATTCCAAACATTGGTGGAGATTTCTGGATGAATTCAAGCACAAGCCACCATAACAAGAAGCTCACCAAATGTCCAACTTAAGGACTTTAACTAAAAGTGCTAGGTGGGAGACAACCCACCATGGTATGATCGCTCCTTTTCCAATTATTATTTTATTTAGTTTTGTTTATTTTTGAGTTTTATTTTATTTCATTGAACCTGGAATCATGCATAACATTCATATTAACATTGCATTTTGCATTCTGCATTTTTCATGTATAAAAAAAATTCGCACGCGACGCGACAGCGTCGCCGACTCGTCCGCGTCACCAGTGCGTTTGGAAGAAAACAAGATTGAACAGAGAGTCACGCGAAAGCGTGGCTGGAGGCGTGCCTTTGGCACAAATTGATCCACGCGACCGCGTCGCTGACGCGTCCACGTCATGTGGGAAAAATGACTCCGACATGTCTGCATCACCCACGCAAATGCGTGGCCCTGTAAAATCGACGTAAACGGGTGTTTGGCAGCAAGTTGGGCTGGAATGGGACTAGAACCATGCTAGAAGCACAAGCCCTACCACGCGAACGCGTGCCCCACGCGTTCGCATCATTTTTAAAAGAAAGGCCATTCACGCGATCGCGTCAACCATGCGATCGCGTCACCCAGATTTTTGGCAATATTCATTTACAACAGAGAGTTGCGCGAACGCGAGGCTGCACTCGCGCCAATCGCACAAATCAGGCCATGTGATCGCGTGACCCACGCGTCCACGTCACCTGACCTTATTGCGTACCACGTGACCGCGTCACTCACGCGTCCGCGTCACATGCGGCGCACAGCTTATCCAGATCAGTGCCAAAAATCTTGTCTTTTCTTCCCTAATCCTAATTTTTTCTTTTCCCTTCTTATTTCTTTCTTCTTCCTTTCTTACTTTCTTCTTCTTCATCTTTTTAACATCTCATCCTTTTTCACCTCCATTCTATTTTATTTAATTTATTTGCATACTTTCATTCATTACATTTTAATTTTGTGCATATTTTTATTTTCTTTTCTAAATTCATTATTTTTTCTTTGGTGTTGAATTTTCTTAATTCACTGTTGCATCTTCTCTTGAATTATTTTAGGTGCTTAGAGACTTGTTTTATTCTGGTTAGGTAATATTATTTAAATCAATGCCAATCTTTTATACCTGTATTAATTTTGCATTGACATGAATTTACATTACCTCTCCTTACCCACACTCTCCCTCATTGTTGCAAAATTTTGCACTACTGGTATGCCATGTGCTTCTATTATTTTCTCACTTGCATGTTGTAGCTACCATGTAATTGAGACCCTCATTATTTGGCATTAACCAACCCATGTTTTATTTGTTTTTTATCTTTGTTTTGGGTTACTTTTCTTCCCTTTTTTTTTCAGGATGGCCACCAGGAAGAAAACCGGAAGACGTTTACATGGGAGAGACAAACAAGTTCCTGCGCACATTCCTTGATGAGAAAAGCATCAGTTGAAGTAACCCGTCCACTTGCACATCTTAGCATGCACCGAGGACGGTGCAATCTTTAAGTGTGGGGAGGTCGATACCGATCTCCATGAGTTAGTTATTTTTTTCTCAACACCAATATTTTATTTTCTTTGTTAATTGCTGCATTTGCATATTTAATTGCATGTTTGTTTGATTTTATGCATTTAGTTACCACTTGGTTGAAGTAATATTTTCTTTTTCAAGAAATTTTTATAGTATTTCACTAATTTAAATTAAAAAAAAACTTTTCTATTAAAACTTGTTTGAAGTTGTATTTGGAACATAGTTTAAAAAGCTAAGAACACACAACCTGTGAGATTTTGAGCTTATTTATATGGTTACATTATTTAACCATAAATTTTTATTCTTGTGTGTTTTCTTCTCTATGATTGCAATCTTTGCTTTGTTTCAGTCTATATGTCCAATATTTAGTGTATTTACATGCTTGCATATGATTGAGGCCATTACTTGTTATTAGCTCACTTATCCCAAATAAGCCTACCTTTTACATCACCCTTGTTAGCCACCTTGAGCCTTTTATCTCCATTTATTCTGTTCTATAACCACATTACTAGCCTTAAGCAGAAAAACAAAATAAAAATCCCAAGTTGAATCCTTGGTTAGCTTAAGATAGATATTGTGTATAATTTAAGTATGGGGAATTTTATGGGAACATGGGATGATAGAAAAAAAATAGGAATTAAATTGAATAAGTTATTTAAAAATTTGGGAAGCATGCTCATGTGAAATCAAAATAATTAAATTACCATGTGCATTGAAAAAAAATTTATCAAGTAATTAAATAAGGGGATACAAAATAAATAAATAAATAAATAAATAAATAAATAAATAAATAAAAAATATTACCCCAAATGCAAAATAAAAAAAGAATCAATGCACATGGGACAAAATTCAAAAATAAGTTTGATACATGAGCATGTAATACAAAAGTGGGAAAATTTTGGGTAGCTAGGTAAAGAATGTTAAATTATATAAAGTATGTATATGTTAGGTAAAGAATTTTAAATTATATATATATATATCCTTACCTTTACCTCAGCCCCATTACAACCATAAAAAGACCTCATGATGTTTGCATTGGTACATTAAATATTTGTTGATTGGTTAGATGAAGAACAAAGTTTAGAAAGCATGACTAGAGAAGAGTAGAGTGAATTACCTTATACACTTGAGAGATTAGAGTGCATATACACTACCAGTAAGGGTTCAATGCTTGATTCTATGTTCCTTGCTTTCATGAGCTATCTTCTTACAAGTTTACTTGTCTTTTATTGTATAATTTGAATTAGTAAAATTTGATTTATGTTTGTCTTGAAGAGCTTATTTATTTTTAACCAAGTAGGTAGAAACATTTTGCATGTAGTTACATTCATACAGATAGGTTGCATTTCATACATTCTATCATTCCTCTTCACTCTTTTATAGCTTCTCTTGAGCTTAGCATGAGGACATGCTAATGTTTAAGTGTGGGGAGGTTGATAAACCACTATTTTATGGTTTATCTTGTGCTTAATTGAGTGATTTTTATCAACTCTTTACCCACTTATTCATACTATTCGCATGTTTTACGTTTTCCTTCCTGATTTTGTGCTATGATTGAAAACATGCTTCTTCGGCCTTTAAATTACTAACTTTAATCCTCTCTTATTATCATTCGATGCCGTGATATGTGTGTTAAGTGATTTCAGAGATTACAGGGTAGAAATGGCTTAGAGGATGGAAAGGAAGCATGCAAAAGTGGAAGGAATACAAGAAGTTGAAGAAATTGCTAAGCTGTCCAGCCTGACCTCTTCGCATTCAAACAGTCATAACTTGAGCTACAGAGGTTCAAACGACGCGGTTCCAGTTGGAAAGCTAACGTACAGGGCTTCGCAACGATATATAATTTGCTATAGCTTCCCCGATGCCAGGCGATGCAAACGCGTGGATCACGCGGACGCGTGACCTGGAAAAAATGCAATCCACTCAAACGCGTGGACGATGCCTCCGCGTCACTTTGCCGCAACCAGAATGTAACAGAAATCGCTGGGGGCGATTTCTGGGCTGTTTTTGACCCAATTTTCAGCCCAGAAAATACAGATTAGAGGCTTTAAAGTGGGAGAATGCATCCATTCATGGGAAGCCTTCCAATTATTCGCTTTTCATAATTCATAATCTTAGGATTTAGATGTAGTTTTTAGAGAGAGAGGTTCTCTCCTCTCTCTTAGGATTTAGGATTAGGATTCCTCTTAAAGGAATTAGGATTCCTTATTATTTCAACTTTATTATTTCAACTTCCTCTCAGGTTCAATATTCCTTTTACTTTATGTTTCTCTTTTACTTTCAGATACTTCAATGCTTTTCTTTAATTACTTATGTTGCCAAATTGGCTTATGAACTCTTTATGTTTAGATTGATTTTCTCTTATTAATGCAATTGAGGTATTTCGGATTTATGATTCTTATTTAGCCTTTTTATATTCTTGGCTTTAATTGATTAACTGGAGGCTCTTGAGTTATCAAACTTATCGTGATTGATTATTATGTCTGCTAATTGACTGGAATTCCACTAACTCTAGTCTTTCCTTAGGAGTTGGCTAGGACTTGGGAAATCTAACTAATTAGTTCACTTGACTTTCCCTTGCTTTCGTAAAGGTTAACTAAGTGGGATTAACTTCAATTCTTATAAGAATAACTAGGATAGGACTTCCGAATTTTCATACCTTGCCAAGAGTTTATTTTATAGTTATTTATTTATTTTACTTGTCATTTAAACTACTTGTTCCTTACTTTCAAAACCCCCAATTTACAAAACTCATAACCAATAATAAGAACATACCTCCCTGCAATTCCTTGAGAAGGCGACCCGAGGTTTGAACACTTCGGTTATCAATTTTTAAAGGGGTTTGTTACTTGTGACAACCAAAACTTTTGTAAGAAAGGACTTTTGTTGGTTTAGAAGCTATACCTGCAACGAGGATTTATCTGCGAATTTCTAGACCACGCAAAAGTTCTCTCTTCAATGAGGAGGCCCATGCGGAGGAGCCGTTGGCACTGTTGGTAGATCGGTGAACACTTCGGCTATTTTCCTAGTTATGCTTTCCAAGTTATCTTATTTTGCACACTATTGTATATATTGGTTGTTTTGGATATTTTGGATACTTCTATGTTGCATACTTTCTCATTTTGGATGTAGATAGTGTGGATGTTGGATTTCATACTTTAGTTGGGTTTTTCTTTATATAATTATCCTCTTAGCTTGTGGTTGTGATTAGAAAATGATGCCATGGCATTTTGGCCAGTTTCACTGACCTTTTCTTTACTGTTTTTAGGGTAGCTTCATGCATTTCCTTAGAAAATAAGCTGGTTTTGGGTAGAAATTCACTTACATCTTGATTCAAGCATGCATTGTGCAATTTACATGATTTCATGAGGATTTTGCATGAATTTAATGATAAATTGGATGTTGCATTTCCCATGACTTGGACTAGAACTTTGATGCACTTTATTGCTTGATTTCAAGACAAATGAAGCAAAGAAGAACCACATTAGTGGCTACGTTAGTGACACTAACGTTAACACTAGCGTGGAATGGGAGTAACTTGCAAAGTTAATGAGAAAAGTAATTGCCAATAACACTCTCGAAGCCATCATTGCCCACGTTAAGAGTCACGTTAACTAAGTTAACGTGAACTCTAACGTGGAAGAAAGGAAATGGAGCCAACGTTAGTGACACTTAACATTATCACTAACGTTGGACCAAGCTCATAAGTGGCCACGTTAGTCACCACGTTAACTTAGTTAACGTGGCCTCTAACGTTAAGAAGAAAGGGGGGAAGCCAACGTTAGTGACATTCAACATTATCACTAACGTTGGCCAAGTCACATTAAGCCACGTTAACTCCCACGTTAACTTAGTTAACGTGGAAGCTAACGTGAGGAAACAAGGTGGTCGACAACGTTAGTGACACCAAACATTGTCACTAACATTAGAAGGAACCCACACGAGCCCCAATAAGCCACGTTAACTCCCACGTTAACTTTTAACTTAGTTAACGTGAAGAAGGGAGGTGACGCCAACGTTAGTGACACCCAACATTGTCACTAACGTTGGAATGAGCCCACACAAGCCACTATGAGCCACCTTAACTCCCACGTTAACTTAGTTAACGTGGAAGCTAACGTGGATAAGGGAATGTTGAGCCAACATTAGTGACACTCAAGTTTGTCACTAACGTTGGAGATGGCTAGCATGGCCACGTTAGAAGCCACGTTAACCTAGTTAACGTGGACTCTAACATGAGAAATAGGGCCACATTGAAACGTTAGTGACAATATTAAGTGTCACTAACGTTCTCGAAGATTGGCAAGCCTACGTTAAAAGAGCCACATTAACTAAGTTAACGTGGACTCTAACGTAGGGAAGGGGGAGAATTCTCAACGTTATTGGGAAATTTGAGTCCTAATAACGTGTGCGAAGGACAAAGAGGCAATGTTAGTGGCAACGTTTGTGCCACTAACGTTGAGGTTAACGTGGCTCTTACTTGGGTGAGGAACGTTAGTGAAAAAGTTGAATGTCACTAACGTTCTCGAACCCATATTTTCACTGAACGTTAACACCACTAACGTCCTGAGCCAAAGTCTCTGCCCACTTCACACTTTCTCTCTGCAAGTAAAGCCAAGCCTAATGAAGAAGAGAACTGCTTCAAACTCAAGATCCAAAGGCCCATACCCAAGATTTGAAGAGCCAACTAGAAGAGTAGAAGAGTAGTATATATAGGAGTAGCTTTGAATTATTTAGAGAGTTGGAAATTATAGGGAGCCACTGGGCATAGAATCAATCTCTGTATTTACTTCCTCTGCACTTCTAGTTTTCATTATGTATTCTCCATCTTTTCATTTTCCAGAGCTATGAACAACTAAACCCCTTTCATTGGGTTAGGGAGCTCTGTTGTAATTTGATGGATCAATACTAGTTTTCATTATTCTTCTTCTATCTTTTCTCTTGATTTTACTTGAAAGCTTTCGATCTTCATCCAATTGGGTAGTTATCTTGGAAAAGAAGCTATTAATACTTGGATCTCTTCTGAACCTTGAAAGAGGAATGAAGAGATCATGCTAGAAATGCTTTCTCATGCTGGACCAAATTGGGTTTGGATGGATATGTGACTATAATCCTCTCAACACTTGATTTGGGAAATGTGATGAGCGGATAATTTATACGCCTTTTGGCACTGTTTTTAGTACGTTTTTAGTAGAATCTGGTTACTTTTAGGGATGTTTTCATTAGTTTTTATGTTAAATTCACATTTCTGGACTTTACTATGAGTTTGTGTGTTTTTCTGTGATTTCATGTATTTTCTGGCTGAAATTGAGGGACTTGAGCAAAAATCAGATTCAGAGGTAGAAGAAGGACTGCTGATGCTGTTGGATTCTGACCTCCCTGCACTCAAAGTGAATTTTCTGGAGCTACAGAACTCAAAATGGCGCGCTTCTAATTGCGTTGGAAAGTAGACATCTAGGGCTTTCCAGAAATGTATAATATTCCATACTTTGGCCGCGTTTAGACGACGTAAAAGGGCGTTGAACGCCAGTTCTACGCTGCTGTCTGGAGTTAAACGCCAGAAACACGTCACAAACCAGAGTTGAACGCCAGAAATATGTTACAACCTGGCGTTCAACTCCAGAAAGAGCCTCTGCACGTGTAACATTCAAGCTCAGCCCAAGCACACACCAAGTGGGCCCCGGAAGTGGATTTATGCATCAATTACTTACTTCTGTAAACCCTAGTAACTAGTTTAGTATAAATAGGACTGTTTACTATTGTATTAGACATCCTGGGACGTTTTGTTCTTAGATCATGGGGGCTGGCCATTCGGCCATGCCTGAACCTTTGACTTATGTATTTTCAAACGGTAGAGTTTCTGCACTCCATAGATTAAGGTGTGGAGCTCTGCTGTTCCTCATGAATTAATGCAAAGTACTATTGTTTTTCTATTCAACTCAACTTATTCCGCTTCTAAGATATTCATTCACACTTCAACATGAATGTGATGAACGTGACAATCATCATCATTCCTTATGAACGTGTGCCTGACAACCACTTCCGTTCTACCTTAGATTGAATGAGTATCTCTTGGATCTCTTAATCAGAATCTTCGTGGTATAAGCTAGATTGATGGCGGCATTCATGAGAGTCCGGAAAGTCTAAACCTTGTCTGTGGTATTCTGAGTAGGACTCTGTGATTGAATGACTGTGACAAACTTCAAACTCGCGAGTGCTGGGCGTAGTGACAGACGCAAAAGGCGGGTGAATCCTATTCCAGTATGATCGAGAACCTCAAATGATTAGCCGTGCTGTGACAGAACATTTGGACCATTTTCACAAGAGGATAGGATGCAGCCATTGACAAGGGTGATGCCTCCAGACGATTAGCCATGCAGTGACAGCGCATCGGACCATTTTCCAGAGAGGATTAAAAGTAGCCATTGACAACGGTGATGTCCTTACATAAAGCCAGCCATGGGAAGGAGTAAGATTGATTGGATGAAGACAGCAGGAAAGCAAAGGTTCAGAGGAACGAATGCATCTCTATGTGCTTATCTGAAATTCTCACCAATGATTTACATAAGTATTTCTATCCTTATTTTATTATATAATTTCGAAAACTCCATAATCATTTATTATCCGCCTGACTGAGATTTACAAGATGACCATAGCTTGCTTCATACCAACAATCTCCGTGGGATCGACCCTTACTCACGTAAGGTTTTATTACTTGGACGACCCAGTGCACTTGCTGGTTAGTTGTATCGAAGTTGTGAATGAAAAAAAATTTATTAAGACGTGCGTACAGAGTTTCTGGCGCCGTTGCCTGAGATCACAATTTCGTGCACCAAGTTTTTGGCGCCGTTGCCGGGGATTGTTCGAGTTTGAACAACTGATGGTTCATCTTGTCTCTCAGATTAGGTAATTTTCTTTTCGTTTTATTTTCAAAAATTTTTCAAAAACCTTTCAAAATTTTCTCATCTGTTTTCGAAAAAAATAAATAAATAAATAAATAATTCTTTTCAAAAATATATTTTTCTTCAGAATTTTTAAGAATAAATTCTAGAGTTTCATGAAGCATGTTGAAGCCTGGCTGGCTGTAAAGCCATGTCTAATTTTTTTGGATAGGGGCTTCCAACCATCAGCATAGAGGCAAGTTAATTGGAATGTCAGCCGTGGCATGTCTGAGTTACATACTAAAGCTTGGCTGGCTATTAAGCCATGCCTAACCCTCGGATTGGAGCTTTAGACTAAGAATACAAGATTCCTGGAATTCATATTAAAAATTTTGGAATCCTTATTTTTCTTTTTCTAAATAATTTTCGAAAAATATAAAATAAAAATACAAAAAAAAATAATAATAAAAAAATCATAAAAATAAAAAATGTTTCATGTTTCTTGTTTGAGTCTTGAGTCAAGTTGAAAGTTTGGTGTAAATTGCATATTCATCTTGCATTTTTCGAAAAATTCATACATTCATAGTGTTCTTCATGATCTTCAAGTTGTTCTTGGTAAGTCTTCTTGTTTGATCTTGATGTTTTCATGTTTTGTGTCTTTTCTTATTTTTCATATGCATTCTTGCATTCATAGTGTCTATACATGAAAAATTTTTAAGTTTGGTGTCTTGCATGTTTTCTTTGCATTCAAAATTTTTCAAAAATAAGTTCTTGATGTTCATCTTGACATTCAAAGTGTTCTTGGTGTTCATCTTGACATTCATAGCATTCTTGCATGCATTCATTGTTTTGATCCAAAATTTTCATGCATTGAGTCTTTTTCATGTTTTTCCCTCTCATCATTAAAAATTCAAAAATCAAAAAAATATCTTTCCCTTTTTCACTCGTAAATTTCGAAAATTTGAGTTGACTTTTTCAAAACTTTTTAAAATCTACTTGTTTTTATGAGTCAAATCAAATTTTTAATTTAAAAATCTTATCTTTTTCAAAATCTTTTTCAAAAATCAAATCTTTTTCATTTTTCTTATTTATTTTCGAAAATTTTAAAAATATTTTTCAAAAATATTTTTCTTATCTTTATCTCCTAATTTTCGAAAATAACATCATCAATTAATGTTTTGATTCAAAAATTTCAAGTTTGTTACTTGCTTGTTAAGAAAGATTCAAACTTTGAGTTCTAGAATCATATCTTGTGATTTCTTGTAAATCAAGTCATTAATTGTGATTTTAAAAATTAAATCTTTTTCAAAACTAATTTCAATCATATCTTTTCAAAAATATCTCTTTATCTTATCTTTTTCAAAATTTGATTTTAAAATATCCTTTCTAACTTCTTATCTTCTTATCTTTTCAAAATTGATTTTCAAATTTGTTTCAACTAACTAACGAACTTTTTGTTTGTTTCTTATCTTTTTCAAAACTACCTAACTAACTCCCTCTCTCTCTAATTTTCGAAAATATCTTCCCTCTTTTTCAAAATTTCTTTTTAATTAACTAATTATTTTAATTTTTTATTTTAATTCTCGAAAATTACTAACCTTTTTCAAAAACTATTTTGAAAATCACTAACTCTTTTTCAAAAATTATTTTCGAAAATTCTCTCTCTCTCTTATCTCCTTCTATTTATTTATTCATCTACTAACACTTCATCTCACCCAAATTCAAACCCCCTCTTCCATCTGTGTTCGAATTTTTTCTTCTTCTTTTCTTCTACTCACACAGGGACCTCTATACTGTGGTAAAAAGGACCCCTATTATTATTATTTTTCTGTCCTTCTTTTTCATATGAGCAGGAGCAAGGACAAGAACATTCTTGTTGAAGCAGATCTAGAACCTGGAAGGACTCTGAAGAGGAAACTAAGAGAAGCTAAATTACAACAATCCAGCAAGCACCTTTCAGAAATTTTCGAACAAGAAGAGGAGATGGCAGCCGAAAATAATAATAATGCAAGGAGGATGCTCGGTGACTTTACTGCACCTAATTCCAATTTACATGGAAGAAGCATCTCCATTCCTGCCATTGGAGCAAACAATTTTGAGCTGAAATCTCAATTAGTTTCTCTGATGCAGCAGAACTGCAAGTTTCATGGACTTCCATCTGAAGATCCTTTTCAGTTCTTAACTGAATTCTTGCAGATCTATGATACTGTTAAGACCAATGGAGTAAATCCTGAAGTCTACAGGCTCATGCTTTTCCCTTTTGCTGTAAGAGATAGAGCTAGAGTATGGTTGGACTCTCAACCTAAGGATAGCCTGAACTCTTGGGATAAGCTGGTCAAGGCTTTCTTAGCCAAGTTCTTTCCTCCTCAAAAGCTGAGTAAGCTTAGAGTGGATGTTCAGACCTTCAAACAGAAAGAAGGTGAATCCCTCTATGAAGCTTGGGAGAGATACAAAGGATTGACCAAAAATTGTCCTTCTAACATGTTTTCAGAATGGACCATCCTGGATATATTCTATGATGGTCTATCTGAATTGGCTAAAATGTCATTGGATACTTCTACAGGTGGATCCATACACTTAAAGAAAATGCCTGCAGAAGCTCAAGAACTCATTGACATGGTTGCTAATAACCAGTTCATGTACACTTCTGAGAGGAATCCTGTGAGTAATGGGACGCCTATGAAGAAGGGAGTTCTTGAAATTGATACTCTGAATGCCATATTAGCTCAGAATAAAATATTGACTCAGCAAGTCAATATGATTTCTCAGAGTCTGAATGGAATGCAAGCTGCATCCAACAATACTCAAGAGGCATCTTCTGAAGAAGAAGCTTATGATCCTGAAAACCCTGCAATAGTAGAGGTGAATTACATGGGTGAACCTTATGGAAACACCTATAACCCCTCATGGAGAAATCACCCAAATCTCTCATGGAAGGATCAACAAAAGCCTCAACAAGGCTTTAATAATGGTGGAAGAAATAGGTTTAACAATAGTAAACTTTTTCCATCATCCACTCAGCAACAGACAGAGAACTCTGAACAAAATACCTCTAATTTAGCAAACTTAGTCTCTGATCTATCTAAGGCCACTGTAAGTTTCATGAATGAAACAAGGTCCTCCATCAGAAATTTGGAGGCACAAGTGGGCCAGCTCAGTAAAAGGATCACTGAAATCCCTCCTAGTACTCTCCCAAGGAATACAGAAGAAAATCCAAAAGGAGAGTACAAGGCCATTGACATAGTCAACACGGCCGAACCTGGAGAGGAAAGGGAAGACGTAAATCCCAGTGAGGAAGACCTCCTGGGACGTCCGGTGATCAATAAGGAGTTTCCCTTTGAGGAACCAAAGGAATATGAGACTCATCTAGAGACCATAGAGATTCCATTGAACCACCTTATGCCCTTCATGAGCTCTGATGAGTATTCATCTTCTGAAGAGAATGAGGATGTTACTAAGGAGCAAGTTACCAAGTACCTTGGTGCAATCATGAAGCTGAATGCCAAATTATTTGGTATTGAGACTTGGGAAGATGAACCTCCTTTGTTCACCAATGAACTAAGTGATCTGGATCAACTGACATTGCCTCAGAAGAAACAGGATCCTGAAAAGTTCGTAATACCTTGTACCATAGGCAACATGATCTTTGAAAAGGCTCTGTGTGACCTTGGTTTAGGGATAAACCTCATGCCCCTCTCTGTAATAGAGAAACTGGGAATCTTTGGGGGTGCAAGCTACTAAAATCTCATTAGAGATGGCAGACAATTCAAGAAAACAGGCTTATGGACAAGTAGAGGACGTATTAGTAAATGTCGAAGGCCTTTACATCCCTGCTGATTTCATAGTCCTAGATACTAGGAAGGATGAAGATGAATTCATCATCCTTGGAAGACCCTTCTTAG